>NC_079165.1:84432689-84732689 GCF_947568905.1 Ostrea edulis | reverse complement strand
TAGTGTTCACTGTTGGATCGACAATATTATTTGGGTGAGCATTGTGGCTCGTGAGCCTCTTGTTAAAGTCTCACAATTTTAGCTTCTATAATGCAAAGCGCTTGGCAAAGGAACAATCAATGTCTGTACATACGTTTATAGTACATGTTTACTGCATATATCTCTGATCATAACCAACTACACATGAACGAAGCACTCTACCAAGACAGACTCAAAAATAGTCCTCGTTTTCGCTGAAGCAGGGCGGATATTACTGACTGTGACATTCACCTTGCACAGACCGACTACCCGGCACTCTCGACTACACAAGAAGACGATCTATAATGTGGGACACAATGATCCGTTCTATAGAAAATATAACCTCGTGAAAATATGGTTGTGATCATCACTATATAAAGTATCTATCTTCTCATAGTTCAAAGGTCACAAACAACGTGTATGTAATGGTGAAGACAGATTGACGCACTGCACCACACCATTATCCACCCTATCTATGAAGGATGAACATGTGTTTCACATCTTATTAGTCCAGCCTTAATTATCAGTGCTGTTTCTATTTTGCTTTGTGTCTATGAAATTACCCATGTATTTGGTCTTCAAAAACAATCGGGATCTTCCTTTAATAATTGGGGAAATGTGTACTAGGTTTGAATCCTCGTCGGTCATATTTGCAAGTAATTTCCTGGATATTATACGTACGAGCAATGAAATAACATGAAATAATAAGAATTCCATGTAATTAATTACTCCCTGAATACTTATCATTTACTTACTTTGTGTATCAGTCGATTTTGGGTGATAAAACTGTATGCAAAACTTACTGAGCAGATTCACTTACGCAATGAAAAAAATTTGTCCCACTCCCGCTTGTAAACAAATTGTTTCACGCCTTATTATGTACGAGAGTTCTCCAAAGGGAAATGACTCGGACGTATCTCGAAGTCGGTATATTAATGCCCGCAATAATTCTTTTAAAGAGAGCAAATATTTAATAAAAGATATCAGACAATTCAACATATTCATACTTAACTTAATGGTCTCTTTAACTATTATTTTTTCTTTTCATAAAGAATGAATGCGCGCATTATTTCTTATACAAAATCGTTGTAAATGATTAAAGATATCTTTAATTGAATTGATGAGATCATCATATCATTTATAATGAGCTCCAAATTAAATTTTACGATCAATAATTTCACAACACTGATGCACACATAAATTCAATTGATGAGAGCAATCAATTGATTTGATGCTTGCATCAATTTAATCATTGCGAGCAATAATTGATTTGATACGTCCATTAATTGAATTGATGTAGGCATCATTTTAATCAATGCGACCATGAAATTGATTATTGCATTCAACAATTGAATTGATCCGCGTATTAATTCAATTATTACGCACTATAATTGATTTGATGCGCGCATTGATGAAAATGATGCGTATATAAATTCAATTAATACCTGTATCAATTCAATTAATGCGCGCATCAAATCAATTATTGTGCGCAATAATTGAATTGATACACGCATCAATCATTGTTATCGTCCATTGAATTTATGTGCATATTAATTCAATTATTACGCGCGATAATTGAGTTGATGCGCGCATTGATTAAAATGATGCGTGTATAAATTCAATTAATATCTGCATCAATTCAATTAATGCTCCCATCAAATCAATTATTGTGCGCAATAATTGAATTGATACACGCATCAATCATTGTTATCGTCCATTGAATTTATGCGCGTATTAATTCATTATTACGCGCGATAATTGAGTTGATGCGCGCATTGATTAAAATGATGCGTGTATAAATTCAATTAATACCTGTTTCAATTCAATTAATGCGAGCATCAAATCAATTATTGTGCGCAATAATTGAATTGATACACGCATCAATCAGTGTTATCGTCAACTGAATTTATGCGCGCATTAATTTGATTATTGAGCTCAATAATTCATTTGATTATTAATTAAAATTACAATAAACTTCACCCTCTAATCGTACCACGTTCGGTGATCTTAGATTTATAAATTCCGTTTCTATCTGATCCACAAAGTGTTGACAGACAGAAAGACGCTCTGTGCCATACCATAATACAACCCATCTAAGATGGGCATATAGAAATTGTATTATTCAAACAAACTATGATTTGATTTGAAGGAACTATATATGATAAGAGCTCCGTTTGCCCATAAAAATGGCAGCTATATGCTTTTGTTTCAAATTTAAGTGTGGTTTTTGCATCTCCATGTAGCTAAAGTTTTTTATTCTTCCAGAAAACATCGAGCGCAGATTCGCGACATGCACTTGATGATAGAAAAAAATGTTTGTTCGACACTGCGCTGTGTTTTAAAGGGGCATGAACAGTATTGGACACGATTTGAGCTGAAAATTTTCAAGTTTTATTTTTTCCATTTTTATTGTTTACAATGCTTTTATTAACTAAAGTATTTCTAATGGTCAACCAAACTTTGAATATTAATTGTTGTGTTATAAGTGAGATACAACACTCTCAATTCTTTGTTATGTAAACAAGCCTCGTGTCATGTTTTTTTTTAAAATAACATTAGACTGTTTAATAGAAAATAGCGTGTTTAAAACAAAATGAGATGTGTCAAACACTATAGAAAATATTTAATTGTGTTAAGAATTCGCTTATAAATTGAAAAAAAAATCTGCTTTAAACGAATCTTTTACTAGTTTATTTAACCTACGTAAACAAAAATATGGCACAAGCCTTGTTTACATAACAAGGACTTGTGACCTCTGTATCTCCCATGTACCTTGACTACTGACATTCAAATTTTTGCTGATCATTAGTAATACCTTAGTTAAGCATAATAAACATAAAAAAATCAACAAGAGTACCGAAAACGGTACATAATACGCCCGTGAAATGCTTATATAGGGTGTTTTTCTTGTGCTATAATTTGTATAACTTTGCTTCAGGTATTATCAGCCATCATGAGGCTGTGACAAACTTTCTTATGAACAAAGGGTCTTAGCTTAAAAATCAAGATTTCCTCAAAATGGACCAAGTTCAACAACCTGTAATTTTTTTCAAAAATGGAAGAAAGTCAAAATCCTTCCCCAGATGCACATCTTCAATACCCATACAAACACTCCACAAAATAAGATGGTCCTCACTTAAAAACTGTGAAAGGGGTTGGTCGGACAAATTATGTACCCTCCATAGAATATTAATATCCAAATAGACTAAGTTCAACAACCTGTAATTTTCTCAAAAATTGTAGAAAATCAAAATCCATCCCACATGCACACCTTCAATACCCATACAAACACTCCACAAAACAAGAGATGTTTGTAAAACACATATGCCCCTCATGGTGCAAAATTGAAAAGGGTTATACACACACATCATTTAATTGATAGTAGTATCATCAATTCAAAATATTGAGCAGACAATATCTTCCTATGTCAAGAGTGAATTGACCATGTGACTTAAAAAATCAATAGGAGTTATCTACTCCTTATGCTGTACCAGTGTACCAAGTTTGGTGTCAATCAAGTAAATAATTCTTAAAATATAGGAGACAATATATTACTATGTCCAGTTCAACAATTGACTTTTGACCTCAAAATCAATATGGGTCATCTTCTCCTGAAGGTGTACCAGTGTACTAAGTTTGATGTCTGTCAAGCAAAAGGGTTATCAAGATATTGAGTGGACAGTTTATTACTATGTCCAGTTTGACCTTTGACCATGTGACCTCAAAATCAATAGAAGTCATCTCCTCCTAAATATACACCACTGTACTAAGTTTGATGTCTGTCAAGCAAAGGGTTCTCAAGATATTGAGCGGACAGTATAATCCAATGTCCAGGATGACCCTTGACCTTTAAACATGTGACCTCAAAATCAATAGGGATCATCTTCCCCTGAAGATGTACCAGTGTTCCAAGTTTGATGTCTGTCAAGCAAAGGGTTCTCAAGACATTGAACAGACAGTATATTCCTATGTCTAGTTTGACCCTTGACCATTGACCATGTGACCTCAAAATCAATAGGAGTCATCTTCTCCTGAAGACGTACCAGTGTACCAAGTTTGATGTCTGTCAAGCAAAGGGTTCTCAAGATTTTGAGCAGACAGTATATTCCAATATCCAGTTTCACCCTTGACCTTTAAACATGTGACCTCAAAATCAACAGGGGTCATTTTCTCCTGAAGATGTACCAGTATACCAAGTTTGATGTCTGTCAAGAAAAGGGTTCTCAAGATATTGAGCGGACAGTATATTCTAATGTCCTGTTTGACACTTGACCATGTGACCTTAAAATCAATATGGGTCATCTTCTCCTGAAGTTGTACCAGTGAACCAAGTTTGATGTCTGTCAAGCAAAGGGTTCTCAAGATATGGAACGGACAGTATATTCCTATGTCCAGTTTCACCCTTGACCTTTGACCATGTGACCTCAAAATCAATAGGGGTCATCTTCTCCTGAAGATGTACTGGTGTACCAAGTTTAATGTCTGTCAAGCAAAGGGCTCTCTAGACATTGAATGGTCAGTGTATTCCTATGCCCAGTTTGACCCTTGACCTTTGACCATATGACCTCAAAATCAATAGGGGTAATCTACTCCTTAGGATGTACCAGTGTGCTAAGTTTGATGTTTTTTTAAAAAAAAGGATTCTCAAGATATTGAGCGGACATTATATTCCTATGTCCAGAGTAGATTGAACCTTGACCTTTTGACCTGAAAAACAATAGGGGTCCTATTCTACTCATAACCAACCCACATATGAAATATCATTATCATCAAGTGAATGGTTATCAAGATATTGAGCAGACAACATGTGGTCTACCGACCGACCGACCAACCGACCGACCGACAGGTGCAAACCAATATGTCCCTCTTCTTTGAAGGGGGCATAATAAGAAGGCTCTCACTTGAAAACTGTGGGAGGAGTAGGGCGGACAAATTACGTACCCTCCATATAATAATTATTTCCAAATAAAGGGGCAAAACTCCTGGAAAAAAGGTCGAAATGGATCAAAATTGCAGTATGATCTAGAGTGACCCACAAAGAAGCTACACAGCAAGTTTCAGCATGATATGTGAAAGGGAAATGAAATTATAAAGAGAAAACCCCGAACGTACGGACGGACAGACGGACGGACGGACGTACAGACATCGCTGTACCATAATACGTCTAAAGACGAGCGTATAAAAAATAAAATTTGAAATTTTCAGCTCAAATCGTCTCCATGTCCCTTTAAAAAAGAAAAACATTTTTAAAAATGGGGATTTCAACTGCAGATCCAATGCAAATTTAAGCAAAATTGAAAATGAGCTTTACTCTTGATGCCATATACTTCCAATGACCTTAATTGTGTAAATTCAATTGAACATGAAAAATATGAATTTTAGGCCTAAGATAAAATTAAGGCTTTCTTTACCATTTTGTGTTTTGCGGAGGTCAAGAAAGGCTCTTATCATACATAGTCCTTTTATTTTGAGATAGTTTTCTTACTTGCAGACAAAAAGGGTTTAGCAACATTACCATAGTCCATGCTTAAAGGAATGTTGGGGTGTTCTAATTCGTTGATACTTTTAGAACCAGCATGCTTAGGACCATAACTCACAGCAAGCGTGAACATACTTCTTACACCAGCGTCGTTCGCCTCGCTGGTACGTTCGTCATCATTGCACACATAATCTTCTTCATTTGAACGAATAGCTTGTCGCGTTGAACTTCCTTCCTCGGAGCCCTTTCTCCATCCTGATTTTGACGCGCCCGGGAAAACGATGAGAAGACTTGAATTTCCAAGTGACATTGACTTTTGGACTCCCTGTCTGCCGCGAGTGTTTGTCTCTTTGACATAAAAGTCATTGTGGATCACATCCTCGTCACTTTCGTTACCACGTGTCTGTATTCTGCTGGGACAGGGCATGCATTTTCTAAAGGAAAAGGGTTGGTTATCCACTGGAAGAAAGTCGTCATCTGAAAACACCGGCTCGGTCTCGAATGACTGTGAATCCTTTTGTGTATTCTCAGTTGATTTTATTCTGATATTCAAGTTGTCATCTTTAATTTGTAAACCAATATTACATTTCAACGTTTGGTTGGATGAACTTGGCGATTTCCATATATTCTTCAAAAACTCGAGCTGTTTAGTTTTATCTTCAAGTTGAATCTCAGTATTTTCCATCCCTGCTTTGCTTCTGTGTGAATATAAGCTTTTTTTAATTTGGAGATTGGGTAATGATATTTTATACATTTATCATATATACGACATTGGGATATGTGACAAACTGAGGCAGGTTGTCGGCGCGCGTTTACGGTATCATTGCAAGTACTTGTCAGTGTTTTTTCACACTAATTTTAAACACAGGCATTTATATCCCTTGGGGGCCTAATTACTATATATACATGTAAGAGTATTTTCAATGTTTGATAAATCACATATATGCATATAAACTACTGAGATTTGTTTTGCAAATGTTTCACATAATGCTTCGAATTTATCATGCAACACGGCATGCGCATCATAAATTCGACATTCTATACACAGATCTGAAAACGCTTGATTAAATGGAAAAAAACCATCCTGTTACTGTCCGATATTTTCCGTATCAAGAAGTTGAAATACAGCTTTATCATTAATCTCCTCGAGATATTTTGACACCAATATGTGATTTTTTTTTTTTTTTTAGGGGAAACTGGGGCAGAGTATTTAAAAAAGACAGCTTTTTCATTTCAATAAAAACGAAAGCTATCTAAAAGTATGTGTTGTCCCTTCTTACTCAAAGGTCCCTTGGTACTCTAGTAAATTTCAAACCCAGCGACATATGTTTCTAGTATATTGTTTAAAAATTGTACCTGCCTCCCGAGGGCCCTAATAATTGATGAAATAAACATACTCCTACAATTGCCTGTGTTCCCACTATGATCCCCTTCGAAATATTGCCAAGGTACTACGGAGCCTTAAAGAATACATTTTAATACATTCAGTAGTCACTAGTTAAAGCACTACATAAATATATACACATATTAAATTACCTGCAACATTTACGTTCTCAAAATCCACCGCATCATTCATTAATCCAGACGATAATGCACGATATTAAACCAAAATGAAAGTAGAAAATTTTCAACGCGTACTTTGAAAATCCCTGGGTCTATAAATAAACATTAAAGGCGATGAAAGATTTCTACACGTCTACTGTTCCTAGCATGTCTCAAATATTCACAGATTGTGATTTGTTTTTAAATGTTGACCACGTTAAGTTCTATATCATTTTTTAAATTTATCATTTTGAAATCGGATATTTAAAGCATCCATTTTGCACGGACACATAATTAACTTTTTAATAGTAGATCTACATGCATACTTGAAATTTTTACTTTGTAAACAATAACACATCTCAATCTTTGTGTTTACGTAACACATAATAATATCTCTATGATGAGTTTCTGTCGTAATATATAATCTTAATAGGGGGGGGGGGGGGGGACCTTTTACATGTAAACACATACAGTGTATACTATAGGTCTACATGTTTTGATCATTATTTTTAAAAGTGAAAAATAAAATTTGGGGGGAAATCAATCTCTTTGATGTTCATTTGAAGAACTTGTTTGTTGTAATACAGAAGTTTAAACCATTCATCAATCACGATGCCCATGGCACAACGCTCACATGAATCACCTCGGCCCTGCTATTCCATGGAAATTTTGACCCCATATCCTGACCCACCCTAGCCCCACAGGGCTACTCAATATGAGAATAAATATCAATATTTACTACCATGGTCTTGCTGTTTCTGAGAGGATTTTTTTAAGATTTGTGATCCTCGATCTTAGTCCCACATTAACCCAAGGGTTCATATGTAGAAGAAATGAATTGATACAACTTAGAAATGTTTTCATAAATATGATTTAGTACCCCTGTTACTCTTAAATTTCGTTTAAGAATGTCTACACATATTCTCACGTGAAACTTCGAATCGCTAATTTAGCCCCACCCTCACCCGAGAGGCCACGATTTGATCAAATACAAATCTGCTCTACATTTGAATTCATGCATGACTAACCACGACCAGTGTCTCCTAAGAATTGTTATTTTTTTTTTTTTTAATATATTTTCCCATGTAAAATGTGATCCCTTAAAGTTGCCCTATCCAATTTCCCATGACCATGATTGAAAAAACCTTGAATCTGCACGACCCGAAGACGATTACATACTAATCATAGCACTGTTGTTCTCGAGAAGATTTTTAATCCGGCCGACCTCAATATATTCCCATGCAAAACTGAGAGTCCGAATCGTGGCCAAAACCATCCCCGGGACATTGATTTCAAGAAACTTCAATCTGCACTACCTAAGGATGCCTGCATATTAATATGACTAATCTTGGCTCTGCTCTTGAGAATAAGTTCAAAGAATTTTCCCTGTATTTTATGTAAAGCTTTGATTCCCTATTGAGATCTCCATTTTCCCCACACTCCTGGGGGACATTATTTGAACACACTTGAATCTGCACATCCCGAGGATGCTTGCATAGCTAACGATATGACGATTTATCATGTCTCTGCTACTCTTGAGATTTTTTATTTTCAAGTTTTCCCCTGTATATTTCTGCGTAAAACTTTGATTCTCTAATTATGGTCCCGTCCTACTCCTGGCTAGGACACTGCCCTCAAGGATGCTAACAAATATTTTATGACCAGTCAAGACCCTTCTGTTTCTAGGGTTTTAAAAAATGCTATAGGCCTATATATTCCCATATAAAACTGTTTCCCTATAGTGGTCCCACCCTATCCCCCGCGGCCATGTTTCTTTGATGGGGGGAGGGGCATGATTTCAACATTGAAGAGATAGAAACAAAACCTATTTATTCCTTAGGATCCATTATCTAAGTAGATGAGATGCAGGCAGATAATCATTTTCACTACCTGAAAGAATCCCACCTGCCAATAAAAAAGTCAATGGGGTCAACATTCTACATTCCAGTAACTGTGTGATTGAACTACGAAATGCACCATTCGTTCATTTGTAAGTGTAGAAGTGTTAGGCGTAGCAGTAGAAATGTTAAATGTAATTTGACTATTGCAGTACTTACAATAATTAGTGCAATGTCAATCCACAAGGTTGGAATGACTGTAAATATTGTTCCGCAGTGCATTATCCGCTCAATATTTAGAAAGAAAAGAGTATTCGAAAACTTTAAAGTTGTCAGTGTGTGATTTCTTGTTTTGAAATATAGGTAAATATATCATTTGTTCCATCAACCTTTGAAACTGGCCTGGTTTGTACTCATTATTTACACAACCCGACAAGTGCCACGTGTAACACACGTTAATATCATTCGTTCATTGTAAACAAAATATACAAGGTAAACAAATAAAAATGATTTTGAAGATCATTGATAGAAAGACTCTTAATAAAAACTAACGTGTTAGGATAATTAACATTCTTCACCTGTATAACTAATTATATATCCAAGATTCAACAGAATTTATGTATTTAACACTACCACATTTGTCCCTCTTCACGAGAGAGAGAGAGAGAGAGAGAGAGAGAGAGAGAGAGCGTCTAGACTTTCCTGAAGTAGCAGCGATTGTAGGGCAAAGTCCTGGGAGCAATCAGTCTCACTCGCCAGAGAGTTCCTGGGTCCGATCCTCACCTGAGGCACATACATACACGTAACGCACATTTATCGGTATATTCACACATAACATTCAACAGGTGCTTGTGGACAGGACTTCTGTACCTTCCCCCTCCTTGTATGTTTAAATGTTCAATTCCTTGGGCGTTTCGGATGTATTTTTAATAAAATATGGAAATTGAGTGTTTTAATTTCAAATGAATGCACAAATCTCCCATTTAAAAAAAATGTGACATTTATTTTCGCTATGTATCACTGCTTTTGGTTATGATCAGTGATGTGATATTTTCGAAAACGGTTTCTATGCGAAATTTGTGAAATAAACAATCCGAAGTTATATATTTTACTATTACCCAAGGAATTGATCCCGTGGGGATCCAGATTAGAATACATTAGGTCCTCCGTACTCCTTGCTTGTCGTAAAGGCGGTCCTTCGGATGAGACCGCAAAAACCCGAGGCCCCGTGTCACAGCAGGTGGGGCACGATATTCTTCCAATCTGATTAAAATCAGATCCTCGATCCGCTCCTCTTTCTTCATCTTGTCGCTACACGAGTAGCGACAAGAAAAAAAAAAAGATGAAGAAAGAGGAGCGGATCGAGGATCTGATTTTAATCAGATTGAATATTCTTCCTGCTCAAAGCTCATAAGCACCGATCGAGCATAGGCCTAAATTTTGCAGCCCTTCACCGGCAATGGTAACGTCTACATATGAGTGAATGATTCTCAAGACGGTCGTTAACAATACATAACCAACCAACAACCTAAGAAATTTAACAGTCCAAAATACAAGTAGGCGGATGCTACTAGTCCAGTCCATTATATTGCAGTCAAAGAGAGATAACTCTAATAGGACGATTCGCATGTCAGCGCCTAGTGATGCCTAATCCGAGATTCCTCTGACTCTTAACCCCGCTTTTATTTTGTGACTTCTGCGGGGGAGAGTCAGAGCGGACTCCATATTGAAAAGTGGGAATTCAGCGACACCAGCTGGTGTCGCTGCTTTACCTACCTCTTACAACTTTATTTCGCGGATCTATCTTCCAAGACGTGAGAAATCAGTTAACGGAAGATAAATCGATAAATAGATCATGATTAATACGATGCTATCGCCGTTTAAACGGCCCTAACACCGACAAATGGAGCATCACTTGAATTAGGTCGCCGCCTCGCCATTTGATTTCTTTGCGCATGACGTCAGCACATGTAAACACAAAATTCCATCGTTTAAACGGCGATAGCATCGTATTAATCATGATGTATTTGTAGAATAACCTTCCGATAACTGAATCCTCGCGTCTTAGAAGATGGGTCCGCGAAATAAAGTTGTAAGAGGTAGGTAAAGCAGCGACACCAGCTGGTGTCGCTGAATTCCCACTTTTCAATATGGAGTCCGCTCTGACTCTCCCCCGCACATGTCAAATATAAAAGCGGGGGTAAGAGTCAGAGGAATCTCGGATTAAGTGATGCCACACTTTCATCCCATGTGAGCGGTGATTCAGGTCCAAGGGTAGAAAGAATGGGAATTCCAGAAGCCATTCCATCTGCAACCGGACAATCTGACTCTAACCCCCCTGCCTTTATGATGAGGGTTATATTGTACACTTAGAACAGTGAACACCAGGAGCATTCGGAAGACTGGAGGCGGGACATGGGACTTTATACACGAGCTCAGTTGCATGCAACTCACAAATTGCAGAGCGAATTTCAGAGATCTTCAATCCATAAACCAACTTAACCTACTAAATGGTGAAAGACGGAATACCAGATTGTTATCCAATATCCAACTTTCAATGAAAATTTGTCTCGAGCTCCCCAAATTAAATTTCGTTATCTCAGATCGAATCGTCAATTTTCGTATAACTGACTAAAATTCCTTGGATTTATTAATTTTTCCTAAGATTATTATTATTTTTTTTATCATTCGTATCTTTGAGCATGCCCCATTTCAGCTCCATTTAAGGTAACTCCATACTCGCAGTTTTATCTGATACAAGTTTTAAAAGTGTATTTATTTCAATTCATTAGTCTAGAGTTCAAACTAACAAATTATCAAATAAAATATAAAGTTCATCACACGTTTTAAGATGCGAGACATACACAAACAGAATCATATATCACCGTCAGAAAATTGCAGTTTTCCTTAAACAGTGTTATCAAAATTTAATAAAAACTGGTTATGACGATATAAGAGCATTCATAACAATTTCATAAAACTGTTTCTTCACAAAAATATACAAAATGCCTGTAAAAATAAATGAAATCTATCGCATAGTAGACTTGTCAGATAGAGAAATCAATAAAAAGAATTATTGCCCTTGCATTCAATATTTTGAAACTTATCATCGATTATTCATCTGTAACTTAGACTTTTGAAATATTTTATTTTTAACAAGATTTTTTACAATAACTATCGAAAAAGACTCCAACAAAAGGTACGTTCCTATCATGCATAAATCTAAATAAATCATTGATTTTGCAAAATCTGATGACATCACAGGAGGGTGGAATTACTTTAATATAGTCCTCTAGGACTTTTTATTTCTCACGAAAACGTCAAAATAAATTTTTAAAAATCAGAGGGGCTATATTATTCCAGCTAGCTCCGTTTAAGTAAATTTCTTCGTTTGGTTTATCCCCACAATAGCGAGTATACATAAACATTGAGATGATAACAACTAGGCGTCCAGACATTTGTGGGGAGTCAAGATTATCCAGACTAAATTAATTCTAAACAATCAATACAAGATCAATCTGATGGATCCTTGCTATTATCAACTTTTTGGAAAGCAAGCCAAGGTTAAATTCATGAATTTTAGCAGCAATGAAGAGTCTTCCACAAGAAATATGAATGTTATGTCAAATTATTTAGTACCATTTGATAGTTCTAATTAAATAGAATACACACATGAAATATAAAAGTTCCAAAACAAAACTTCAACATTTTGCAAGTTGTTTTTCAGATTATCTCACCTTTATCAAAGATTTTCTCTTAAATTTTCTTCTTTTATAGGGAGTGTAATCACGTTAAAACATCCCAGCATGTAAGTTGGTTAATCCAAACATGCGACCGATGGTGTTCATATTTCAGTTTCATCGTTTCATCTATGTATGTTTGTAACTCGGGGGTGGGGTAAGTTAATATGTTTCTCAGAAATGTATACCTCAGTGTTGTATTCTTGTTTTGTGTAATCATTTGATTTCTTATTTCATATTTCTCTTTATAAAAATGTATCATTGTTTTCTAAGCTATACATGGTCATCTGTATAGAACTCCCAGTTGTAGACTTAAATTAGTATTAGAAACACATGTATAAGGTATTACAGTCTAATCACCACACAGTGTACCATAAAATCTTATGTCTTGTTCATTTATTGAGTTTCTTTACTTTTAAATGAAAAAAAAAGAAAAGACCAAGATAAAAACTTTTCAAATTCATTTTAAACAATACAAAATAAAAACAGGAAATTCACAAATTTCATTCTATAATCATGAAAATATACTAAAAAGACAATATGCCTCGCACTTTGTCTGATAAAATGTAAACTCATGAAAAGGCGAAGGTTGAAGCATTATAGTCTTGCGAATAAACTTCCAATTCTCAAATATCTAAACACCACAGATATACTTATTTTAATTCATGTCACAAGACAATGTTTTATTATCTGGAACTTTCACCTAAATTTCCAAGAATTGATTCTCCAAAAGAATAATCATATTTCACTGATAGACGTATATGTACATATTCCAAGGCATTGTTGTCAGGGACTTAGCGACATCTTTGTAAAAATTCACTTTCTTGTGTTTTTAAGTATATCACGGTATCGTGGTAAGATTTTCTCAAACATCCCCAAAAAATTTGGAAGTTTTAGCTGCAAGAGGTGCTGCCAGCTTGTAACTATGCTGTTACTTCTGATTTCAAAACTAATTAATATTTCTCCAATTTCCATCCGAAAATATTTAAACCTGAGATAACTGCCAAATAGTTTTCAAGCTTTAGAAACTGGCACGGGAGAGCAAAATTTCCAGGGGTCTTGTAACATTTCTGGGTGGTAATAATCTTCGATATTTTGACTTCCTCCGGGGTTACACGACTTATCCTTCCATTGGTTCTGTAAATGTTAAATTTCATAGAAAAAATATTGTATAAAATGAACAATCAAATTATGATAAGTATATCAAAAAGATCTTGTGTAAAAGAATTCGATATATATTTAGTGTAGAATTTACTGGGATACTAGCCCCATTTGAAATATTTTTCTTTTAAAATTGGATTATTTGCTGTATACATGTAGCTGTGTGCATTATTGCAATGATGTGCTTATCCACAACATACATGTATGCATTACCTATAAAGGTATGGTATCTACTCTCAACAATCAGATATGAAGCACAATAAAATATAACATTCAGTGAATCATATAGTTCTACATATGAAACTGTTAATCTCGTTTCTTTTAAAAATTCTAAGTTGAATTTGATATTATATTTACATTCACCGATGCCTCTAACGAGTATTTTGCTGATCTGTCACACAAGTGACCTTTCATTTTGAAGTTACTATATTTATATGAATTTAAGAAAATAAAAATCATTTTTTTTTTATAATATGGGGATATAAAACAATGTCAACATTTAGCTTTACCATGTGTAAAATTCACCCTATGCCTACAGCATTATCATTAATAAATATGAACAGCTTAGATATTCATTCCTTAATTACTTTTCCCCCCTACAATTTAAACAAATTGGATTCTAAAAATATAAACACATTTTGTTGAACTTCCCTAGTTATTTAAGACCAAGGCTCCATCAATATATAGGACATGAAATTATATCAGTTGTATATTAAAGGGCAATAAGTTTTTATTTTAAGGCTGTGGTTGTGTTTGATTACAATGAAACTAAATCTGGATTATGAATCTGGGATGCTTGATTACAGTTGGTTTTTTTGGAGTTTTTTTTACATCCAGAAGTAGTTTCACATGGATACAAGGGGGCTGGAAATATTTTTGTCATTAAAGATTGTTGTGAAACGAATCATTCTAATTAAATCCCAAACAAATCAAATCGGATGCTATGTAATACTAGGTAACGAAAATAAGACCTGGGATTTCCATCTATGATTATAAACACAATAAATTCTCCAACCAGAATTTGAAAATCCATATCTAGTTCTATCATTTGCTTATGAAATTTCAAATATGTTGTTATCAATTTGTGCATAGTTTTAAAACAATAGATAATAAATTTACCTGAAACGTTTAACATACTTTTAACACATCAATAGATAATAAATTTACCTGAAATGTTTAACATAATTTTAACACATCAATATATAATAAATTTACCTGAAACGTTTAACATAGTTTTTGATACTATATTTACCTGGAACGTTTAACAGTTTTCACATATCATTATCAATAGATACTATATTTACCTGGAACGTTTAACATAGTTTTAACATATCAATAGATAATACCTGAAATGTTTTATGATATTTTCTCCCGCTTCCCCTTCCCCTATATCCACCTGAATTAGGTGAAGAAAAAGGGATAAAACTTGTGTTGGGGGTTTTGAAATGGTGCTCTTTCGGGCTATAGGTCCTATAATTTGACGGAGTAAAACTATCACTAAAACCATGGTGCCTCGGACTAAATTGGTGATGCCTTGGTGACACGGACGGTCTTCTGTTTGGGTATGAAGTCGTCCGTGGGCCTGGAGATGGTGACCCCCACGCCGAGGGACCGTATCCCGTCTGATTTACTCCGTTTCCATGTCTTCTGTTTGATAAACTGTACGGAGAATATCCCCTTGGTGAATTAGAATATCCACTAGGTGAATTATCAAACCCTCTGTTATTCATTTTACACGTTAAATCATTCAATTATCCCTATGAATTTCTCTTTCAAAAATCATGAAACAGTCAAAACATAACCGGAAATGCGTACGCTTTGTATAAAATCTAACACAGAATTAAAGAGAGACTTAAATTTCCGGATTTTATAAAGACTCTCTTTTTGCGTGTCAAGTAAAACAAAGAGATAATATAATTTGATCGGAAGCCGTTCAGTGTCATGTTAATGACAGTGACGTTCGTGAGATGAGTTGACACGTGAGTAAAGACTGTGAACTGTGATAACTCGGAGCATAATTAGGCCTGCTATAACGATGAGCAATAATTAATGCATTTTTTATTGTCTATTTGTTGAAATAATAGAATTATGACTTTGTCGGACCCTTTTTGGTGCAAATTTTATACAGATTGTATTTTGTTTAGATTAAACATTTTGTTTTCTATGAATGATTGAACGCCATTACATGATCAACACGTACCCTCTCCTTACAAATAACAACACACAGATGAAATGAGTAGTAAACAAAACTATAAAAATTGGGTAGTAAATGTTAAAGGTATTTTGTCAAATGTTGGATTGATGAACCTATGGTTAAATCAATGTACTTTGAAGCCACAATACATGTTTGCAGTTGCTAAGCAACGTATTTTTGATAATTGTAAACAAACAATACTTTCTGAAATCAAGTCTTCCTCAAAATGTAGAAATTATAAACATTTGATTGACCATTTTACTCTGCAATCCTACTTAACTAAACGAATTCCTATGCAGTATAAAAAGTTTATATGTAAGTTAAGATCATTGTCTCACTGGTTAGTTATTGAAACCGGTAGATACAAAAATGTTCCTTTAGAAAGACGTTTATATCCTTTATGTACCGTAGATGTAGAAGATGAGTTTCATTTTTTCTTTAAAGTGTACCTATTACAGTCATTTAAGAATCAAATTTTTGAAAAAGTATTATTATATCAGACCCTCTGTCTTTAAATTAATTCAACTCTTATCGACACAGAATGTAAAGGAATTATGTAACTTGGGTAAATTTATCAAGAATTCCTTTGAAATTAGAAATACCAATGCATAAGCACAATTTCTATTCTTTCTTGACCTTTATATGATTTTAGATTTATTACATTGTATACTATGTCTATAAGCTGTATTTGTTTTATATGATTTTAGATTTATTACATTGTATACTATGTCTATAAGCTGTATTTGTTTTATATGATTTTAGATTTATTACATTGTATACTATGTCTATAAGCTGTATTTGTTTTATATGATTTTAGATTTATTACATTGTATACTATGTCTATAAGCTGTATTTGTTTTATATGATATTAGATTTATTACATTGTATACTATGTCTATAAGCTGTATTTGTTTATATGATTTTAGATTTATTACATTGTATACTATGTCTATAAGCTGTCTTTGTTTTATATGATTTTAGATTTATTACATTGTATACTATGTCTATAAGCTGTCTTTGTTTTATATGATTTTAGATTTATTACATTGTATACTATGTCTATAAGCTGTCTTTGTTTTATATGATTTTAGATTTATTACATTGTATACTATGTCTATAAGCTGTATTTGTTTTATATGATTTTAGATTTATTACATTGTATACTATGTCTATAAGCTGTATTTGCTTTTGACTAATAAACAACAGCAACAATGATAATGTTGACCAGTCCTAAGAGGCTTAAACACAGATCACAATTCGAGCCAGTAATAGCAAGAAATGTTTGTAAAATAGCATACCCCTCCCCCCTCCCCCAATTGGCTGCTGAACTGTAGATCGTGGGTTCGATTCCAGGAGGGGATATAAAAAAAAATTAAATCTTGATTACTTTCTACTAATGCTGCATATATTTTTTTTTTACTAAATAAAGTCAATTTGAAAGGTTTCAATTTCAAAATAATATTGTATATATCCTTCATTTTTCATTCATATCATTTCTCTGGTGTATTACAAATGTATACGTAAACAAGGTTTCATTGATTTGTTTTGAAAACTGAGAGGCTATCACAACATTTCGTGATCAGTAATGCACTTTTTATTTATCGGTTACGCTGTTTCTTACAAGTACGTTTTAAGTTCAAGCACCCGGCCAAATTTTAGCAGCTGATAGAAGAAAGAAAAACTAGATGAACACCCACGCAAGCACAGGAAATCACAATACATGTATATAAAATTGCATTGCAATGAAAGCGTGTCCACCACTTCTCTCTCTCTCTCTCTCTCTCTCTCTCTCTCTCTCTCTCTCTCTCTCTCTCTCGTTATTTCAGGGTGTATTATCGAATATGAAAGATTTTAGATTATTTTTACGATAATTTCTTAATTTCTACTCAACTTACGGTATTCACCTCATAAATAAAACGATGTTAATGGTGTAAGCATCAACTCCGGAGCATGCGTTTCGGGGTGTCTACAATCAAATATAATGCCGATTCAAAACGAAAAGCATACATTGAAAAACGAACAGGCATATCAATTATCAAGACAGATTTCTTCTGTAAGATCAAAATCAAGCATCGATAAAATACAGATTAAAGCGTATAGACTACCACTTTACTCCCCCCCCCCCCCCCCCACACCCCCTTTGTTGCTATTTTGGGGTAATATTAACTTTATTCTTTTCCCCCTTTGTTGCTATTTTGGGGTAATATTAATTCCACTTTACTCTTTTCCCCCCATTGTTGCTATTTTGGGGTAATATTAATTCCACTTGCACGAAAAACGCGTAATGAACCTTAAGGGGAAAGAATGTCAAAGTAGCGCTATTAATTAACTCAGTAATCACGATTAATAATGCGGTGAATGAGAGAATAAATAAACCCAAGGACGAAAGAATGGTGAGACTAGTTCTTCCTCTGTTTTTAAAAACAGACGTTTTGAAAAAGTTCTGCCTTAAAATCTGTTTTTCATTTATGGAACAGTAATCTACGCGTTAATATGATAATGCCATTTATGTATTGAACCTCTGCACGTCATGTGAGGTGAGTATATTATGTGTGTATTGTCATTCCATATTTTTACGTTTGAAACTTAATGCCATACATTTCCTTAATTTCTAACTATTTTAAAATTGATGAGATACTCAAGTAGCAGTTACTGTAATTATAGAATGACAAAGCTTTGACCGAAACTTTCAAACCAACATCGTAATATTAGATCCACACGAGAAACTGGTCGATTTTCTAAAGCCCTGAGTAAATAAGTGTTTTAATTAATCCAACTCATGCACAAATATTAATCAAGTCTACATTTTATGTTTCTATGATTATTTCCACAACAAAGAATAATACACACTGCTATATTTTGGGATCGTGATTTGTTTAAATGAACAATTGTACTAAGGAGGTCCCCCAATCTAATTAGATTGGGAGATTCCCTTAGTTTGGTCAATTCGTCCCCAAATGCGTATATGTAAAACGATAGTTGAGGACGTCTGTCGGTAATTAGTAATGATTAAAATCAATCAATGATACTGTTGCCCAGCTCTGGACACATGAAGGCTCCTCATTCACTCAAGATC
Source organism: Ostrea edulis (assembly GCF_947568905.1). Classification (NCBI taxonomy): domain Eukaryota; kingdom Metazoa; phylum Mollusca; class Bivalvia; order Ostreida; family Ostreidae; genus Ostrea; species Ostrea edulis. Next base: position 84,713,641 of record NC_079165.1, on the reverse strand, counting down.
CATTGTTTTGAATAAAAAATTAAACTCCGAAAGCAAAGAAAGTATACTCCCCAAGTAAATAATGTATTCCAAAAAGTGTGCATTTACAATAATTTGTCATTTTGATTCAGAAAGAAAAAATAATTATGATACAGTCCTTAATCGTCTTGATAATGAAATGGTAATGTTAAAATTTGTCGTTTCTCTTCGATATTACATAGGAATTTAAAGTATTGAATTGTACAAGGTATGTGCATTAGTATACTTATCAAAATAATAACTGAATTATAAAATTATTCAATAAATTCAATTACGAATCGAATATGTTTCAACAACTAAAGTTCGAAAAGAAGCACGTTACTTATAGTGTAGATCAAAGTGGATTGAAATATTGCAAAAGAAAAACAAAAGCAAACCTAGCGCATGTGTTTTCAAATCTAGTGCATCTCAACGAGAGTGGTTTGTCAAAACAATTTTACTAAGTCCCGATAACCTTGATGGCTGTTGTGTAGATTTTTAAAACCTATGTTATTAAATAATTATTTGTATTGTCGTTTTCAAAATGTAAATGAATTGTATTTTTGTTGAACATGTGGGCTTGAAAAGAAAACGCTGATTATATTAATATAATGCTTATACCCTAAAATTTAAATATTTAATCATAAATACATGTAGATATATGATGCAACTCGATAATTCATGTGATGTTTTAATATTCATTATACATCATAGCTACATGTATTCGTTGAACTCTTTTCTTCCCTCAGAGCGACTAGAGCTGTCTGGTCGAGTGTGTGTACTATATATGTATCGATACAAATAATATGTAGGGGAACACAATGAATTGCACATCTAAATGCACCATATTATGCAAGTGCGATTTATTTAAATTAGATATCTAGAACTCAGTCCGATTCAATCATGTCTATGTGTAATGCTAAAACGCGGACTTTCGGTCGATCGCATGATCAGCGATCCGTGTTCAGGTTTCTGCATTTATAAAACATACTACCGTAAATTTACTGCTTTTTGGTAGCTGAAAACTCTGGTTCGGTGCCTTCGTAATAGAATTCACATAAAAGTTATATGAGTCTGGTTTAATAGGTCAAAAACAGTTTGATGCCATTCTATAAACTATTATGGGAGAAATCGTGCAAAAATCACTATCAAGGGCTTTCTGGTTTCGTACTGCATTTACCACTTGTCGTATATAACATAAGTGAAATTAAGCTTCATTTTTTAAGTATATATATCAAACTGAATCACAAAGTTACAACACGGGAAAGTTTGGACAATATTTAAGTTTCCATTTTATTCATCTCATAATGGCAAAAGTAATGAAAATTCTGATTACTTACAAATGTATTTTTAAAAAATCATTTTCAAATATTTCAAGACTTAAAAATTCACATTTATTTGAATGTATGAACATTATATACAAATGTATAATATGCAAAACAATGTCACATGACATGTACAAAATATAGAGCAATGTCACATGACATATACATTATACACAGCAATGTCACATGATATATACCTTATATACAGCAATGTCACATGACATGTACATTATATATAGCAATGCCACATGACAAATACATTATATACAGCAATGTCACATACATAATATACAGCAATGTCACATGACATATACATTATATATAGGAATGTCACATGACATATACATTATATACAGCAATGTCACATGGCATATACATAATATACAGCACTGTCACATGACATATACATAATATACAGCAATGTCACATGGTATGTACATTATATACAGCAATGTCACATGGCATATATACATTATATACAGCAATGTCACATGACATGTACATTATATACAGCAATGTCACATGACATGTACATTATATACGACAATGTCACATAACATACATATTGCACATCAACACCTGGGAAAGGAACTCAACAATAAAATGTATAAAAAAATCAATGAACATGTTGAAAGAATAAAAAATCACAACTCAATGACCAAAAGCACTTCTTGTAATCCTAAACAAGAGGTATTGTGAGCAATGCTCACTAAGAATACCCTCCGCTTACCCCAATCTCCCAAAGAGTGTTGTTAATAGGTATAAATTACCTCTTTCCTGAGTGCATGAATATGGTATGCCTTTGTAGAAGAAAATGGAAGATATAGTCCGAACACAAATCCATGGCATAAACCTATAATTTTGACATTGAGATCAAAGGTCAAGGTCATAAAAAGGTCATGAATGTACATGACACATAGTCTCATGGTGATACACCCATGTCTTATGGTATGACTATGTCAAAACCCTATAATCAATTTTGACCTTGAGGTCAAAGTTCAAGGTCATATAGATGTCATGAAGATACCCAACACATCATATCATGGTGATACACTCATGTGTCAAATATGGTATGCCTATGTCAAAGAACAAAGAAGTCATGGCCCTGACACGAATCCATTGTAAAACCTTTAATTTTGACCTTGAGGTCAAGGTCATATGAAAGGTCATGAAGGTACATGACACATCGTCTCATGGTGATATACTCATGTGTCAAATATGGTATGCCTATGTCAAAGAACAAAGAAGTCATGGTCCTGACACGAATCCATTGCAAAACGTTTAATTTTGACCTTGAGGTCAAGGTCATATGAAGGTCATGAAAGTACATGACACATCGTCTCATGGTGATACACTCATTTGTCAAATATGGTATGCCTATGTCAAAGAACAAAGAAGTTATGGCCCGGACACGAACCCATTGTAAAAAACCTTTAATTTTGACGTTGAGGTCAAGGTTATATAGAGGTCATGAAGGTACTCGACACATCGTCTCAAGGTGATCCAACTGTGTGCTAAATATGGTATGCCTAAGTCAAAGAACAAAGAAGTTATGGCTCGGACACGGATCTGCAGACAGACAGACGGACGGACGGACACACACACACAGGCAGAGTGATTCCTATATAATAACTAACCGATTAAGCGAGATCCAGTAGGCAATCAAAAATAGTGGGGGTAGTAAAGAAAAACGTGGAGAACATAAAATACAAAAGAGGAAAATCAACAAGAAAATGCAGCAAGGAACTTAAGAACTCAGGCTCTAATGTAAAACATGTAACTGTTTATAATTATTTGCAAAAAGTTAAAAAAAATGGAAGGCATTTAAAAGATTGAGAAATCAACTACTGACAAAAAAAACAAAAGGCAAAAGAGATTGAAATTTGCTCGTGATCGCAAGCATTTGACGGCTGAAGACTGGGAAAACTACATCTTTAGTGATGAATCTACAAAATATTTGTTTCATCTTCTGAGCCGACAGGACGATGTTGTATGGGGGTCCCAGCCAGATGAGGTTCCAGATGTAAGTTGTGTCAAGTCAGCGCTAAAGTCATGATATGGGGTGCAAGGGGAGTTCAGGGTTTGTCCAAACTTTATATTGTTCCAGCCAGCAAAACTATTAATGCTGATTATTATGCGAATAAAATTCTTCAAAAAGAACTAAAACCTGCTCTGAATTGACAGAAAAACAGTGATAGGATTGATGAAGAAAAGTTGGTTCAATATCCAGGACACGCTATGTTTGTTCAAGATGAAGTGACACCTCACACTGCCCTCCTAACACAGAATTGGTGTGAAAATAATTTACCAAACTTTATTTCGAAAGAAGAATGGCCAGGCAATTCCCCAGACCTAAATTGTATAGAAAATCTTTGGAGTATTCTGGACAGTGAGGTGTACAAGGATCCGCGCCCAACAACGATGTGCCAATAATGCCGCCAACTTCAACGTGCATGGAGGGAGATACCTCAGAAACATTTGATTTCTTTAATTCATTCAATGCCAAACAGAATTAAAAATGTATTGAAAAACAAAGGTGGACTGTCTGGTTATTAAAAACATAAAAACTTGTATATGAGTTGTTTATAAATAAGTTTAGGCATGATGTGAATCATGGAACAAACTTTCTTAACACCCTTTATATACAATAGTAACTAGTTTCTCTACACTTATTTTTAAACAAAGTGTATATTTGCTTCACATGGCTTTGGTGTAGTTTTGAGCTCGCACACAATGATGTCTTCAGTTGACATATAGTATGTCCACAACTTTTTATTCGGAAAAGTTGACATCAGTACAGTTTGGATTAACTGGCCTTTACAAACAATCTTTTGATACACTTTCATTTTTGATGCCGGTATTCCCACTATGTTTGATATGGTCTTCATCATGTCTTTGACTTTTTGGTCAGTATTGATCTCTATTCGTTCCTCTCGCCCTTGGAATGCAATATCTAGTGCCAAATTCAGTATAGTGGCTACAGACATGTCCACTTCTGCCAGGGGATCTAGTCTGCCATAGATATTCTCTAGTTCAAAATACCTAGAATAGATGTATATTTATGTTCAGTTTTAATGAAAGGTGAAGATAATGGACAGTGATCAATTTTGCAACTCCCACAAGAAATACAAAATAGAGAGTTGGACAAACACAGACTCCTGGAAATATCACAGGCGGGATCAGGTGCCTAAGGTCAGTGTCAGGGGCCAGCAGCCTAAGTTTCTCTGTAATTCATTTATGCATTGTGGCCCATAAGCCTTTTTATAGAGATATTATTTAAGAAATGAATTTTAATTAATTTTTGAATATACACAATGGTTATGGACTGCCAAGCGTCATGCCTGCACACTTCAAGAGGAGCGTTATCAGTTCATGGAATATATGGTGGCATCTAGTGTTGCAATTCACACCCTCATTTTATATATATATATATATGTTGTACATGTTTCTTATATTCACATTCTACTTTCATTTCTGTCGGAATTCCCAGTTGTTAGAATAGATGTACTATGTTTATCAAGATTCAAATGTACAGTGTTCACAACTGCAGCAAATTCATGAGGAAATGGTTACCATTACAATTTGTAAAGATATCAAAGGTAAAAACATTGAAAATGTAAATACATAGATGTTGTTAGGCTGTTCTTGGTACACTGATTTTGACTACAGATTACTCTGTTTACCTGATCAAGATATAGGGCTCACGACGGGTGTGACCGGTTGACAGGGGATGCATACTCCCCCTATAAATTATTGTTAGTAATACTGTAGTTATTTTTGAGAACATTTTGTTGAACATGTGCTTAGTGAGAACACTTTAAATTCTTTTGAGAAGTTTACTTGAGCATCATGCAGCTCAGATGAGCTAAAATCCAATATTGATGTAAACTCAAATGAAATACAGAGGAACTTATTCTATATACAGTAAAACACTCTTACAACCAAGTTTGTGCCGGTTTTATCAATTAAACTGATATTCCTGACTGACCTCCTTTAATTAAACTGATTTTCCCGACTGACCTCCTTTTAATTGAACTGATTTTCCTGACTGACCTCCTTTAATTGAACTGATCTTTCCCAACTGACCTTTAATTGAACTATTTTCCCGACTGACCTCCTTCATTAATTGAACTGATTTTCCCGACTGACCTGCTAGGCTTTTCTTCACTGTCCATGTACATTCTTATAAAGGCCCTCTCTGCATCTTCTCTTTCACATTCTGATATTGGTGTACCATTGAGGCACTGAATGTTGGGTAATCTGGAGACCAACTGCTGTCGCCTGGGCTTGACTGCTATCTCCTGTTGCAATACATGTAAAATATCCCCAAGTCATGAAATGTCAATACATGTAAAATATTCCCAGGTCATGAAACATCAATACATGTAAAATATCAATACTTCTAAAAGAATCCCTAAGTCATGAAACGTCAATACTTGTAAAATATCCCCAAGTCATGAAACATCAATACATGTAAAATATATATCAATACTTGTAAAATAATCCCCAAGTCATGAAACATCAATACATGTAAAATATCCCAAGTCATGACATGTCAATACATGTAAAATATCAATACATGTAAAATATCCCCAAGTCATGAAATGTCAATACATGTAAAATATCCCAAGTCATGACATGTCAATACATGTAAAATATCAATACATGTAAAATATCCCCAAGTCATGAAATGTCAATACATGTAAAATATCAATACATGTAAAATATCCCCAAGTCATGAAATGTCAATACATGTAAAATATCCCAAGTCATGACATGTCAATACATGTAAAATATCAATACATGTAAAATATCCCCAAGTCATGAAACATCAATACATGTAAAATATCCCTAAGTCATGAAATGTCAATACATGTAAAATATCCCCAAGTCATGAAACATCAATACTAGTCTTGTAAAATATATTCCCGAGTCATGAAACATCAATCAATAACCCTTGCCACTGTTTAATAAACTCTTTTTTAATGGATCCTTGCTTGTACTATGAAATACTTAAATTTTGTGGGAGGGAGGGGGCAAAGTTTTGCAAAATTCATGGATATCCTTATATTTCATGAACTTATTATAATCTCATCAAAGTGTACAATATATAATATCATCATAATTTTAAAATCTGATTGGTTGAGAGAAACATTAAAATAAATCATGTATAGCATCGTCTCAAGCCACGTATGGTCCGGATTTCGCATATAACTCTCTCCTACCAGATGGGAGAGGATCGTACATATTGGCCATGGTTTGTGATGATGTATACATAGTGGCAGATCTAGAAGTGGGAGGGGGTATGGGAGTTCAACTTCAGAACCTCACCCCTATAGTTGAACGTTTTAAACAAAAACATAATTTTTTGACATTTTGGGGCCCTCTACTCCCCTCCTATTGGGTAAAAATTGTACAAATTCAGGTCACAAACCTCCTGAACAGTAATATCTAGCCCTGGGAAACATTTCTTATATTTACTATACATTAAGCAGGCTGTTTGCATAATTACTCAAGATGAACAATCAGATCAAGCCCTTATGCTGCTCTTTAAAACCTGTGAAAAATAATTTGCCCCTTTGGAACTCAAATAAAAAATAACATTTTGCAACAACAACAAAATTAGTTATTCTCAAATAAATACAACATGTGTATTGTAAAGAAGTAATTCATAAAATATAATACAAATTGTACAGAGCATGCAGTTAACATTGGAGGACAATTGCTCTCTCCCTTATAACTATTAAAATTTTGCATAATCTTTAAAGTACAATAACATTTTTACAATTAAGAAGCTGTTTGAATTTATATCTATCTAGTCTATTTGTATAATATCTATCTAAGTTTTCCAATCTTGATTTTTTTTAATAGTTTCATCAGTACATTTGAATAAATAATGGAACTCGTCAGCCAAATCATTATTATTACATAAAGTATACGCGTGCATACTCTTTCATTTCTTGGAATGTTTAACCATCGTCCTGTCTCTTCAGGTAATCTAAAATTTGATGCTCTAAATCTACACAGTATTTCTCTTTTTGTAATGTTCTTGTATTTATTTACATTTTTAAGTTTTCCCTAGAGTTACTTTCCTTTACATCTACAAGAGTTATTTTCCCTGATAATGTGAACTAGTTATCTTTCTTTTTTGAAAGAGTTAATGTTCCTTACTTCCTGTTTACTTGTTTTGGGTGTGACACTGACCCACACCACTCATCGTTCACTCTGAGCTCCTCAGATTTTCATCCATATGCAGGCACACAATGCAAGTACATTGTGATATTTGTTGTTATATATATTATTACAATGTTTATTATTTGCTATAATTAGGAATTTAGACTGTATCAGAAATCTATCATTCACTCTTAAAAGTATGGATAACCATTATTGTCATAAACTTTATATGTATAAAATTATGGTTCTAACAATTTTTCTATGGAAAGCCATTTGTGTTATAAATACATATTTTGGACTTATGTTGTTACTTTTTGATAGTTCTTCAGACTTTATTATTATAATTACCAATTTGTTATATGTTTCATTGTATTCAATAGCTATTATATATGTTCTGTGAATCAATTAATTAGAACATGATTCTTTGTTTCAGTCTTTTTCCACACACACGCATACATGTACATCATTTAGAACTAGCAACACTTCGAAAGGAATAAAGTCTACTGAATTCCACTGACATCTTAATGAAGTTTTATACATGTACAGTATCATGGCTATACGAATGGGCAGAATATTTTTATCTTTAGGAAGTTCATCTAATAAAATTCAAAATTTGGTTCATTTTTATACGCCCGTCTTTAGACTGGACGTATTATGGTACAGCGATGTCTGTACGTCCGTCCGTTCGGGGTTTTAATTTCATTTCCCTTTCACATATCATGCTGAAACTTGCTGTGTAGCTTCTTTGTGTGTTACTCTAGATCATACTGCAATTTTGATCCATTTCGACCTTTTTTCCAGGAGTTTTGCCCCTTTAGTTGGAAATAATTATTATATGGAGGGTACATAATTTGTCCGCCCTACTCCTCCCACAGTTTTCAAGTGAGAGCCTTCTTATTTTGTGGCGTGTTTGTATGGGTATTGAAGATGTGCATGTGGGATGGATTTTGATTTTCTACAATTTTTGAGAAAATTACATGTTGTTGAACTTAGTCTATTTGGAAATTAATATTCTATGGAGGGTACATAATTTGTCCGCCCTACTCCTCCCACAGTTTTCAAGTGAGGACCTTCTTATTTTGTGGAGTGTTTGTATGGGTATTGAAAATGTGCATGTGGGATGGATTTTGATTTTCTACAATTTTTGAGAAAATTACAGGTTGTTGAACTTAGTCTATTTGGAAATTAATATTCTATGGAGGGCCGGCCGGCCGGTACATAATTTGTCTGCCCAACTCCTCCCACAGTTTTCAAGTGAGGACCATCTTATTTGTGGAGTGTTTGTATGGGTATTGAAGATGTGCATCTGGGGAAGGATTTTGATTTTCTTCCATTTTTGAAAAAATTACAGGTTGTTGAACTTGGTCCATTTTGAGGAAATCTCAATTTTTAAGCTAAGACCCTTTGTTCATATGAAAGTTTGTCACAGCCTCATGATGGCTGATACTACCTGAAGCAAAGTTATACACATTATAGCACAAGAAAAACACCCTATGTAAGCATTCCACGGGCGTATTATGTTTCAATTGCGATACTCTTGTTAAAGATGGAATAATTAAAGGAAGTGAGCATGAAAATGTGACAAAGGGTTTAAATTTTTTGTCATTTTGATGTATATAGATGAAATGACATTCTGAAAATCATTAAGACGTAGCTTTCTTCAGTAGGGAGATATTTCATAAAGATTAACTAATCTTTCTCAATCCTTGGGAGCTTCCATATTGAAAAAAATATTACCTCCCTGCTGGGTTATCTCTTGGCATCCACTAGAGGGCAGCACTGATGCTGATGTCAGTAGGACACATTGTGTATTTTTGGCACATTGTAGGCATCAACATTAAAATGTCATCAGCAGAAAGTGAATTAAATATGGGATATCAGTTTGAACCTGATGTTCTAGAGGAAGAAATTGTTTCTCAGAATACTTCTTTACCAGCAGTTGATGTTAATGAAAGAGGAATTCTCCTTGATTGGTGTACTTGTGGAAATTGTAGCTATGCATGCACATTCAAGGGGTGTCTTTGTTGTCATGAGTTTGATCATTTAATTTGTTTCAGATTACATAGAATACACACAAAGTGAATGCAGTTCTCTACACCCATATTTTGACATGGTGTGTCTAATTCCTGTTATAATTGATACAGCTTACATTTATCCTGATTTATGTATCCAGAAAGGAAGGGTCTCAGAGGACTTGGATAACAACTTGTTACACAAAAATTAGAAATACCTTCTGTATTCACATATATTAAAATCTAAACACAGCATGGCATTTGTGTGTAAACATTTCCAATTACACACACACACATGATAGAATACAGTAACAATTCTGTTGCAGACATGCTATCAAGATTTATGGCCTACAGACAGCTTATCAACTAGGTCAGATGTTGTCAGCCTTTTGGGGGGAAAATCAATGTAGTTTTACCCTCGTTTGTTGTGACATAGGTAAATTAAGGGAGCATTTCCGAAAGAGCAAGTGCAATTATGAAGGATTTCTTGAAACCTCAGACTTTGATACAGATTTTGAATAAGTGATTTTTTAAAATGTAAATAATGTTATTGTAAATTGCATCTCCAAAATTTATCTGTGGTCCATGTACATCAATTATTATAAAATATATAAATTGCATGGCTATATGCAATACTTTTATGACACAGTCACCTTAATTATATCAAAATATTTTAAAATCTAATAAGATTAATTGATTTGGAATCTTGAAATATACATGTAGTGCTTCTGAGTAAGTTCAGAAGTTGGAGGAGCTGGGGATATTTTGTGGGAGTGTTTTCTTAATGCATTGTAATTAGATTTGATTTCAATTCTTTTTGCTCCAAAACCTTATCCATCAATTCTAATATGAATCCAATAAATTTCTGCTGTATAATAGTGACCCAGTCAACAACAGCAATGTGTCTCATCTACGTCAGAGCACAGATACATACTGGGAAATAATGGATGACCTCCATAAACCTTTAACTTAAGAGTGTTTAATTGATCAAATCTCGTAATAGAAATGAGCAAATTAGATTCAGGCCACACTATTTAGTTTTAAGTTTATTACACAATAAATAAATTTTTCATGTTCACTTCCTTTCATTGCTTTTGACGAATTACATAAAAGTTCATTGATATGTGATAAAATTTACTCACTTATATCAGAATTATGAATTGTCAAATATGTATGATAGTTATGCCAATATTTTTATCACATTGTACAAAGTATAAAAATGTAGAAGTATAAAAAGCACAAGATAACACAATGGTTTCTAAAGAGTACAAAATATGCATACTCAGGTGACCATTAAAGCCCATGGGCCTCTTGTTAATCCTAAGTATTTTGTTTATCACAGGACCAATATGATATAAGAAGCATGTGTACTGTACTCCTTTTAATAGAGTGATTCTAAATCGGTGTGGACCAATTTTTAGTGAATCATATCTAGATTTTGCTTTTTAGTAGTGATTTTGTGGCCAGTATATCGAGATCCGATATAAATATTGTATGTACTGAGTAGATTGATAGAAGCATTTATAGAAATCATCACAAGAAACCATTGCCAACCCTAACAATACTTAAGCAAGTACATGCCACGTTTATATGATTCTGAAAACCACTGACCCAGCTTTAAAAAGTACATTTAGATTAATTATGCAAAACAATAGTCATGCATAAATGAACACAACTTTGTCAATGTATATCATTGTAATCAGTTGACGGGCTACTGGAATATATTTTGTAAATTCCTGTTGACTGATTGATCTGAAATTCCACCATACCAAAAACTACTACAGTAAAACTCTGATATAGCGAATTTCTGGGGACAATCTATAAAAATTCGCTATAAGCGTAATTCGCTATACGTTTATAGCAAATTCATAATTCAAATATAACGAATCTGTTATAAAACTGATTTGTTCTACATGTATATCAGTTGTATAAGAAAGCAGCAATCGATATACTTGCGTTTGTATTGTCTTTAAGAGATATTAAGCCTATATATTTTCGAGAAGAAATATTTTTATACAAGAAATATACACATTAATTTACATATGATAATTTATCTTGATGGATTATTAAGTCACACGAGAACATGTTGAGAGAAAAATATCAACAAAATTTTGCACAATACATACATGTACAAACAGTCTATTGCAATTGTCATTTACTTGTTCCTTTACACAAGGAGTGTACGATAGAATAAATACAATCAAACTTCAAATTTGATTAACGAAAATAGTAAACAATACCGACAATATATTTGTTAAACGTATGTGTAAGTATTGTTTTGCGTTAACAACCTTTTTTTGAAAACATACAAACAGAAATGTTGTAATAAGTGTGGATCCTTTATGTCAATGGAAAACGATTGTTAAAAATCACCACAAGTTTAAAATGAAAAAAAAAAATGTTATAAAATGTTATGTTTTACGTTCATTTTTAATTCAAAGGGAATAGGAATTTACTTCGTTATATCCGTAAATTCGCTATATCCATGTTCGTTATAGACGCAGATTTTTATATAGAATGTATAAAGAATTTTCCGGGGGAAATCGTTTTCACTTCACTATAGCCGTAATTTCGTTATATCCGTGTTCGCTATATTCAAGTTTTACTGTATAAACTTTTCTTACCAGCAATGTCTCATCTTCGCAAACCACGGGTTATTGTTTCATTCTATTTCAAGAATGAAACAATAACCCGTGGTTTGTGACGATGGCGATGTCTATCATAACGCTAACTGTTGTTAAGAAATGTTTCCCAGGGCTAGATATCACTGTTCAGGGCTATTGTTAAGAAATGTTTCCCAGGGCTATAGATATCATTGTTCAGGATTGTTAAGAAATGTTTCCCAGGGCTAGATATCACTGTTCAGTACTGTTGTTAAGAAATGTTTTCCAGGGCTAGATATCACTGTTCAGGATTGTTGTTAAGAAATGTTTCCCAGGGCTAGATATCACTGTTCAGGACTGTTGTTAAGAAATGTTTTCCAGGGCTAGATATCACTGTTCAGTACTGTTATTAAGAAATGTTAAGAAATAATTTTGTTGTTGTTGCAAAATGTAATTTTTTATTTGAGTTCTAAAGGGGAAAATGAATTTTCACAGGTTTTAAAGAGGGCTCTGATTGTTCATCATGAGTAATTATGAAAACAGCCTGCTTAATATATAGTACATATTTTCTAAAACATATTGTATTTTCAACATATGATCAACTATATAGCCCCATCCGGAGACCTGAACCCAAGCGTAGCAAATGTCACATTGCTCATCATAATCAAACAGTTTGTCTGTTACTGTTCAACAGTCAAGAACTTCAAGATTTTCTATTGCATTTTCAATGCATAATGTACGACCAATCTAGCATCACCCTGGTAACTGAACCCAGGGGTCATGATATCCACATTTTTGATAGGGGCTCAATGCTCATTACAATCATGCATGCAGTTTGGTTCCTTGATGTCCAGAAATAAAGAAAAGGATTTTCTACAATACAATTGCCTCTTTAATATATGACCACACCCTGAACCCAGCGGTCATTACTTTACGATAGCTCCATTAGTTCTGGAGTAAAGATAAAGATTTTTTAAGAATACATTAATTCTAAAATTTGTGAGTTCTAGTACACTTCTGGCCCCAGAGAGACAGGGTCCATGAAATTCACAATTTTTTGTTCCACTTCACCCATTGATGTCATATACCAAAATCGGGTCAGCCATTCCAAAAAAAAAAAAAAGCTGGAAATGTTCAAAATTTTATGACAAATGACCCATGATGACGGACAGATCAGATATCAATAGGTCACCTAAGTGACTCAGGTGACCTAAAAATATTGACCATTGACTTAATGTAATCACTAAAGTGAGATGGAGTCCAAATTACTTTGTTTCTTACTGGGCACTTCGTTACAACAACACAATTTGATCAGTGTTGGATTAATGATATTTCACTGGAATTTTCAAGTATATAGACATCCAATTTGTTTCACAAATTTTTGAATATTCATCTTGAAAATATATTTAACACGTAACATGACTACGTGGATGCAACTTCTTGGCAGATTTATTCAAGTAGGGCCAACAATACGTTGGAATGGACTCTCTCAACTTGCTATATCTTCATCAATCCTGAGGATCCTATAATAGGTCATATGCAGGAAATTGAAGCATAAGCTGTGAGTATGCATCTCTATAAGACTAAGTATACATAATTAATCTAACTTTAATCAGGTTTATGTTCTCTTGGGAATAAACTATTTAAAATATTGTTAGTATGTGACAATCAACATTTAGAGTATAAATTACTGCTATTAAACTGGTAGTGTGTATCTCTGAATTCATTGCAAGTCTGACCCTTAAATAAATCATCTCTATATATATCCTAAGTTTTTAGTTTTTATGTTTAATCCATACAATTAGCTATAACAAGGTCATTGGTTTGTACATGCAGCAAGCTGTGTCAAGGTCATTTGGTTGCACTATTGTTTATAAACTTTAACATGGAGAAAAAAATGTCATATTTCATAATTTACTACCTCTAGAAATGGAATTCCTAAAACTTTTAGATCCACCAATGCTGGGCAGTGACGCAGCCTCTCTAAGTCCTCCCATCTCCCCAGCTTAGTCTGAGTCAGAACAAGAGTTTTCATCTTGGAAAAAATCTGAGCCATGTCATTTTCTTCTTCAATGGGAGACCTCAAGTTCTCCAGATCTGATTCAATGTTGACAAAATTCTCCAAATTTGGAAACAGTCTTCCGACTTTGTGCAACTGGGACCAGTGTTTGATTTTGTTCTTTGACATGTGGATTTTCTTGACCGTGGGATAAGTTTGGAGAGGATTAGGTAATGAAATGTCTTCATGTTCATTCAAACTTAAATGCATTTCCGTTAGTCTGAAAAATAAAAGAAATCTTAGCAGTTGTATATATCGGTCCTATAATAGACGAAGCTAGTCTGCCAACCAACAGATATAATCATATGACTTACAGACGCTTCTTATATGTGTGATGTACGAAAGGAGAAAATTTATCACTGTACCGCAAATCAAACCTGAGACCCCTGCATTACTAGTCAGATGCAGGCTGATATCCATGGTCCGTAATAGTTCTAACTACTACATTTTTCTCCCTCCTTAAAATTGTCTTTGCCCTCGAAGATGCACAACCCAGATTCTTTTGCCCCTGACAGGACTATCACCTGAAGTCCAGGGATGGTCAACGGCTACTATAAAATCTTAACCATAATGGTAGGACCTTCAATTTCTGGATTTTACTCAAACTTCAATCTCTTGAACTCTAGATCACTCAAAGTTTTATTAACATCCCTTAAAGGAAGTGAACATGAAAAAAATATTTGTTGCATAATAAACTTAAAAGACCTCCTGAACCTGAATAGTGTGGCCTAAATCTAATTTGCTTGTTTCTATTACGAGCTTTGATCAATTAAACACTCCAAGTTAAAGGTTTATGGAGGTCATCCATTATTTCCTAGCATGCACCTAACCTCTGACGTAGATGAGACACATTGCTGTTAACTGGGTCACTGTTATACAGGAGAAGTTTATGGATTCATACTAGAATTGGTGGATAAGGTTTTGGAGCAAAAAGAATTGAAATCAAATGTACAAATGCATTAAGAAAAAGAAAACAGCTTCTCCAACTTCTAAACTTACTCAAAAGCACTGTATTTTCACAACCAAATTGTAAATACGTCTTCAACAAAAGTATCAAATACCAAAGTATCAAAAACTACAATGTACTTATTTAGTATCAGAGTATTTGTATCAGAGTCTGAGGTTTTAAGAAATCCTTCATAATTGCAGTGCTCTTTAGGAAATGCGTCCTTAATTTATGTCACAACAAATGAGGGTAAAACTACTCTGATTTTTCCCACAAGAGGCTGACCGCGTCTGACCTAGTTGATAAACTCGATCTCTGTAGGCCATAAATCTTGATAGCATGTCTGCAACAGAATTGTTACTGTATTCTATCACGTATGTGTGTAATTGGAAATGTTTACACACAAATGCCATGTTGTGTTTAGATTTTGATACATGTGAATACAGAAGGTATTTTTCATTTTCGTGTTTTTCTTACTTGTTAAACAAGTTGTTATCCAAGTCCTCTGAGACCCTTCCTCTCTGGATACATAAATCCATGGATAAATGTAAGCTTTATCAATTATAACAGGACTTCGACACACGGTGTTAAAATATGGGTGTACTCAGAGAACTGGGTTCAAGCCCAGTATTCCGACGGTCCGATAGTCCAACGGTTCAATATTCCGACGGTCCGATAGTCCGACATGTTAACCATCACCAAAAATTTTAATTAATAGAGTTAAAATTTATTCATGTCAGGCATTATTTTATGGAAATTACCAGAAACCGTCAAAATCGACATGGCCCGATTATAAATCAGACAATTTCTGACCAAAATCATTCAAGTGTGAACCTACGGTGGCATAGAAAAGGCCATATATAAATATATTATTCGTTTGGACGAATTAGTTATTTGTTCGGACGAAATAGAAAATCGTTCGGACAAAGAACAAAGTACGATTGTATACATAAAAAGGCCCAAAAATTTTCTCTCTATAAAACGTGTCTGGAATTAACCTTAATAAGCGTTTTAAGAAAGTAAAATATATGCCAGGTATACTATGTCAACAAAATCAGAATGATATTTCTAATTGGATACCATTATGACATCATGAATAAGACATTTCGCGCCTTTTTTTTTCAAAATAAGCCTGAAAACTGTCAAATGTCATACAGATTATTGCTCAGGAAAAGATGTGCGCATATTTGTCGAGCAAAATAAAAATGATATATATAATTGTGTATTATTTTAAGATGAAAAACATTCTTGAATATGAATTTGCTCGACGCATGCGCTGTATGTTTTCTGAAAAGAAAACAACCTGAATTTGTGGATATTTTCATTGAAAATGGCATTTTTGCAATTTTATGCCAACTTCTAGCTCTCGTCATATGACACAAATCATTTTGCTGATCAAACTGAGCGGATTTTGGGTTTGCTAATCCATTCCTTATTTGAATGCCAGGGTTTGAGCTCCAAGTGAAATCATCGATATTTTGGGCCAAATGACTTTAGAAACTGTACCTACTTCTTAGCAATTTGTTCGGACGAATTAGCTATTTGTTCGGACAAATTAGCTATTTGTTCGGACGAATTAGCTATTTGTTCCGACGAATTAGCTATTTGTTCGGACATATTAGTAATTCGTTCGGACAAATTAGTAATTCGTTCGGACGAATTACCGATTTGTTCGGACGAAATAGACATTCGTTCGGACAAATTAGCAATTTGTTCGGACAAATTAGTAATTCGTTCGGACGAATTAGCTATTTGTTCGGACAAATTAGTAATTTGTTCGGACGAATTTGTTATTAGCTATAAGGCAACGCCAATGTCGTAGTCAAAAATCGTAAAGTGTTGGTAGGGGAGCACAAAACTTAGATTGGGGCACATGCTAAAATGGGATTAAATTTCAAAATTTTCCATATAAACGTCATGAAGATGGCGACGGTAACATAATCACCTCCAACCCCTGAAATAACAAGCTAAATATGGTAGGAATCCCTACACCCTGCTCAGTCTTAAAAGTTTGAAGTAGGCCTCAAGTCTTCCCCCCCCCCCCCCCCATTCCCGGGCAAAAGTTTATTGAATGAAATTTTTCTGTATAACGGGGCATAACACAATCAATAAGGAAATCAATTTTTGTATGGGCCGGACGACAATAATGCAATTATGCGCCAATCAGAGCCTATCTAAGTTTTTCAACACAAATCTGGATATCCGAATTTTATACCAATTTTATGGTATACCTTTCTTTATAGCAAATAACAATTTTTTAACAGAAATTTCTTGCACTAGAATTAAGGGGAGGCTGTTATCAAACAACATTTATTATAAAGATGAGGATCTCGTTTGGGGTCCCAGAAGTGTAAGGAGGGGGCACATACAGTAAATACATCCTCTTGTCCCCACCCCCTACCTTTGAAAGTGTTAAGGGGCACGAGCAGGCGCGTGACCTCGTTTTTGAAAGGGGGAAGCTGGGGGCCAGCCAAAAAGGATTGGGGGGGGGGGGGGGGGGTGCAGCCGGACCAAAAAGAGTTTTAACATGACTGTAAAAAAAGAAGAAAGGGAAAAATTTTAAAAAGTGGGGAGGGGATCCCCCCCCCCCTCCCTGACGAGTATCCGCTGTCAGCCCTCCCTACAAGCCTATAGATATCTGTATATATATGTATACCTACATAGCTCTCTATAAAGACACAATGAAAATGTTCCTTAAGTTCAGCATACATACATACAGACAGACACACAGCGAGTAGGAATGAATGAACCCACGGGTGATGGAGAAAGGAACGAAGCGTAGTTAACCGTGGGTTTCCGACGATGCCGAAATATATACATGTAGATGTACCTGTAAAGTGCGAAACGAAACCAAATCTACCGAAACGAAACCCACTGAAACGAAACAGATTGTATAACCGAACTCTTTTATTAGAAATGGTATCTTAGGCACCTGTGAAAATTACCACATATAAATAAAATTCGCCTCCCCTTTGATGTAGGCTTTCAGCTTGACTGATACACAGTTTTAAAAGCTGGAAAGGGGGGAGGTGGTGAGTAAGCAAAATGTACATATCCGAAGTTGATTAAATACCATGTGCAATTAATTTCAGATCCATAAATTTCAGAACAGAGAGTTACAGTCTCAGAGGTCTGGCGAAACACACTAAACAAGGGGTGGGGTCGCTGGCGTTGGATCCGCCTTTGGGCATAGATACATTATTTGAAGAAACTGGTGTCTGAGAAATTTGAAAGCAGGAAGAGCTCTTAACCTTTTATTTCATCTCTAACTGCTGAGGTTCGAGTACTTTCAATAATGGAAAAAGTTACATAGTATACCATATTATATGAATGCAATTAGGTAAGATATATATACATGTGCTATTAAAAATTATTATTGATATGTAGTGAGTCTAAATATAACTCTATATCTATACATTTGTGGTGTTGCTAAGACGGGGAATTGAAAACGGGACGAAAAACATAATTTTTTATGCAATAATATCAGAAGGAGGTCAGCATTTTGTAAATTCAAAAAGGCTTATGAACAAGGGAAGCAGAAATTACAAAGAAAACGGGAAGACATACTCAGAATCCACCGTTTGATATACTACATACAAATACACAATATCCACATGTATACATAGATTTGTCTTTAGAGCAAAAAATACTGAAACATGTATTTATGCCGAATTGTAACCCTCTGTTCTAAAATTTATGGATCCGAAACTAATTGCACATGGTATTCAATCAACTTCGGATATGAACTTTGTGCTTACTCACCCTCTTCCAACTTTTAAAACTTCGTATCTGTCAAGCCGAAAGCTTACATCAATGGGGAGGCGAATTTTATTTATATGTGGTAACTTTAACAGGGGCTTAATTAAGATACCATTTTTAATTATTATAATTAATAGAGTTCGGTTATACACCATTATTAATTATTATAATTAATAGAGTTCAGTTATACAATCTGTTTCGTCTCATTTCGGTGGGTTACGTTTCATTAGATTTCGTTTCGTTTCGCACTTTACTGTGAAGCGGAAAGCTGTATTCCTTATGTTATCTTTATTGCGAGAGTTATCGCCCTTGTCATTTTAATTGCTTATTAGACATACTCAAATAAATATTTCATGATGGTTAGTTTTGAATTAAAGTACATACAATTATAATCATTGTGTGTTTCTATAGTAGATTCTATAAAGATTAGCCAGTTTGGGTATGATTAGTATTTTGTTTTAATTTATAAGTAATTATACACTACGGATCATTATGGTACTGCGGATATATAGGATTCTTCTATACGATGGGTGCGGGGGACAACGGTTCTAGAGGAAAAACTCGACAAATCCTGTAAGGTACATATAAGTGTGCGGACTTCCCTACTTATATTGTACGTCTTAGTAGTAAGTGTGCGGTCATCCCTGCTTATTACTGCTAGAGTGTGTGGTCAATCCCTGCTCTGGAGTTGGCATCTCATAGCTACAAGTGTGTGGACATCCCTGCTTGTTGCTGCGCAAGATCAGGTGTGAGGACATCCCTGACTGTCTTGTGGTAGAGCTCTGGTGTGCGGACATCCCTGCCAGTGTCTCTGATTAGAACCGGTATTTATATAGTGATAGGTGTGCGGTCATCCCTGCCTATCACTGCGCAAGGGCAGGTGTGCGGACATCCCTGCTTGTCCTTGTGGAAGTGCGCTGGTGTGTGGAATTCCCTGCCAGTGCACTTGTTCGCTACCAGTCAATGGATCCTATATAGGCGCAGTACAACTGATTAAGTCTGCGCATTGTACATATTTGCAGCATCTCAGGGCTATCCGTTTCTATCACGGGTACGAGCCCACGGGGGTTCACAGGCAGTGACCTCCCTTGCATGTTACAACTGCAGGTACCCGATGTAGGTCGAACCCGTTCAAAGTTTTCCCACTGTGCGATGTTTTGCTCTTGTGATGTAAAAAATCGCTGGCACACGGCACTTAATCCTCTTTTCTGTTGCCTATTACATAGCGATCTCTTATATATGTGGCCACAAATTATCGGAGTTTCGGACTATCGGACCGTCGGACTACCGTACCGTCGGACTATCGGAGTGTCGGACTACCGGACCGTCGGACTATCGGGCCGTCGGACTATCGGACCGTCGGAATACTGGGCGGTCACCAGAGAACTGAACTTTATGTGTAGATCTATTTAATCTGACACAAAATGTTCAAACTCATTACAACAAAGACACCCCTTGAATGTACATAGCTACAATTTCCACAAGCACACCAATCAAGGAAAATTCCCCTCTCATTAAATCAACTGCTGATGAAGAATTATTGTTCTGAGAAACAATTTCTTCCTCTGTAACATCCGGTTCAAACTGATATCCCATATTTAATTCACTTTCTAACGTTGCTGCTTACACTGTGCCAAAAATACACAATGTGTCCTACTGACGTCAGCATCAGTGCTGCCCTCTAGTGAATGCCAAGAGATAATCCACTAGGGAGGTAATGATTTTTTCAATATGGCAGCTTCCAAGGATTGAAAAGATTAGTTAATCTTTGTGAAATATCTCCCTACTGAAGAAAGCTACATCTTAGTGATTTTCAGAATTCATTATATACATCAAAATGACCAATCTAAACCCTTTGTCACATTTTCATGTTCACTTCCTTTAATTGAATTTTGAATTATTGAGAGTCACCTGTACTAAACATCTACACTGTCTATTCCTGCACACTTACGATGGACACAGCCTCAGAAAGTTATGAGTTACATCCCATGACACCCCAGTGTTGTTCAGAATGAGATTTTGTAGAGCTGTAAAAGTACCACGATTGTCATCCCCTGGCCACGAGTCATTGTCCAGAGCATTGGCACACAGGTTCAAAACCTGAAGTTTTGGCATACAGTCCATCAAACACAATACCTGTACCATGTGTAGGAAAAAAATGATTTTGAACTCACAGTCCAGTAAAACATCATTACATAGCTACTTGTTTGAGGTGGAATAACACACCAGAGAAATCTTATAAGGATGAAGAGTACAGGATATGTCCAATAATATTTCAAATTTTTAAATTTACCTTATTTATCAAAAATAAAAAAATAAAAATGCAGTTTTAGTAGAAATTAAGTAATCTGGGGGAAAAAATTCAAAACGTCTGCTGCATGGACTCAAACAAATGACATTTCAGCAGTTACCCAGCTATAGGCAATTAGATTTAAATGGAGTACACAAGTATTGCTGATATTTGAGTTTCAGAAGTCTGCTATTCTGATGGATCAATCCATTATATCACCATAAATCCAAAGACCTCGGAATTTAACAATACTTCTGAATTAAGTCCTATATGTCAGCCTATATGTGTTATACTGTATATTTAGCTGGATCATGCATTGCCTTGAATGGACATAATTTATCTTAACACTTCCCACCCCCACCCCAAATGCTGAGTTTTGGTTTTAATTTTTATAGTTTTTTCTTAATGTTGTCCTAATTTGTAGGAATTTCAGGTGTTACAAAAAACCACAATTTTTTAATTTGTTTAATACACTATCATCAATGCCACATATCTTTTTGACTGATGAGGAGTGCTTAAGAAAAACTTGAAAGAGTCCTGTTGACTAGGAATACCTTCTGCAAGGCGTATGGGTCCAGATTAAATGGACACATGGTACCTCACCTCTTTCCAGTCCGTGATGAGGTTTTTAGTAAGATCCAGTTCTACAGTTTTCTCACACATCTCTTTCAGCTTCGTCTTATCACCAATGTTATGGATTTCAAGGTTATCGAGAACAAGGGCTAATGGAAGGACAATGGCATCTGAAATGGTGTAAGGTGTAAATTGTAATCAATCTCAATAAAATTCACTGTATTGTAGTCTATGAGTAAGTTGATTTGTCTTCCAAAAATGATTTAATTTTAATGGATGTAAATGTAACAATATGTGTATAGGCTAATTAAAAGTTTAGAATATTTGTGAAATTGAATTGAAAAAAGAAGACATTTACCATTCTCACTTGTTGTAGAGTCCTGTCGCTTTTTAGGGATGGATATAAAATCAAACGACTCCTCATCTCCAGGGCCATATTTATCAATAATGGCATCTACCAATGAGGCCATGATCTATTGGTATTTGTCTGCGAAACTGATGGTCTGAAAAATTTCTTCAGTAAGACATCTCTGATATATATTGCTATATCCTTACTTACATCTATTCCAGATTTTGTAATTCTTGCTTGTACAAGTTATCGTTCATGAGGGATGGTATGTATCCAAAGTTTGGTTGGTCTATAAATATGGGAAGACACGAGTTGAATACTATGGATGATGGCAACGATTAGCCTCAGCATATTAAAGATAATTTACTGATTTTAGGAAATGCATCCGTATTTCTGGACCAACCTGAATACAAATTTTTTTCCATGTTTAATGTCTGATGAGTTGTCTGATGGAATGGAGCTGACCGCCGAGTCCCATAATGTACCCAAGCAACTTTTAGGCCTATTAGCGTCAACACGTTGTGCAACTTTGAGTTTGTTGCTACTTTTAAATGACTTGAGGAAATATTTGTATTTGCAATTTTTGGAAGTCTGGGGTGTCTTCAACGACAGTGTTAGGAGATAATGGCAAGTCTGTAATGTATCAAAAAAGTGAACTCGTGCCATAAAATGAAAATGTTTGTATCTGAGCACTTTGTAAACTCTTTACCGGAAGTTTATATATACCATCCCACACGAACGATAACTCCTACAAGCAAACATTACATTATGAAAAACGGCAATAGTCAAATTGTAAGCAAACATCTGTAGCAGCACGGCATTAATTTTCATTATTATAAGATCGACACAGTCTACCCTGAAGCAAACAGTTTAGCCTGTTGGTACTCATCATTGACTTTGTCTGTGAAAGTTGGTGTACAATACAAAAGGCCTTAGTGGGAATGCACAACTAGTGATGCCGGGGCTTTATGGCACCTGAACAGTATAAATTTTTTAAATCATTGTGGATTGTTCTGGCTTCAGAATACTGGATTTGGGATCTTACTACTCTTCAATAAATTTTCACTCCTGTAGATAGTATGTCACCAGAAGTGCCATAAATTTTAACCTATTCTAGGTGCTTAGAAGTCATGTCAGACAGTGTTCTTTACTGCTCCAATGGCAAAAAATTGTAAAGGCCTCGCCAAAAACACTCTCAGAATTCTCTTATGACATGCTGTGGGCTGGGAGAATTAAGAATCAATACTTATTTTAACAACTTGGACATTATTCTGTTTTGAACCAGATTGGAACCTGTGTCCTTTCTGTTCTTCATAATTTTTTTAAAAGATTTCCTTTCATTTCCTATAATGTAAATCACCTACCCCCTCCCTTACTGTGGCCCTGGGCATGGTTTGAACTTAGCCTATACACTACAACACATGGAGATGCTTGCAAATTAAATCTCACTACATTTGTTCTTGCCAAAGGTAAGTTTTATCAATAACTTTTCCTATCATTTGTACATCATGTACATGTTACTAACACTTGGTTGATATGCTGGTGTTTATACATGGTATGCACTTGATGCAAGCTAGCATAGGCACTGGAATAAAAATCTCTTCTCAATACAAATGATAAATACAATTACATGTATGTGTACTTACTACTGCATGCATTTTAGCGAATTTGAAATTTGTCGCGGACGGAGCTGATCGATACACTATTTGGCGTAATCATGATTTAGTGCTTCTCCTATTTTTAAAATACAGTATCATAAAAGGGTAAATAAATAATTTCATGTTTTTGTGCAACTTTATTTTTGTGCTCTTTGTTTTACCGCCAAAGCCACTAAAATTCGAACTCAGCTAAAATAAGTCTACACATCAGTAAATTTGTACCTTTACCTTAATTCCACTTACATTATGTTCATGTTGTTATTTTTCTATACTGTAATCCAGTTTAATTAAGAGAATAAAGACATATTGTCATTGTAATGGTACTCAAGTATTGCATGCACACCAATGACCCTCTGGGGATCAGTCACAGGTACCTTCATGGTTTTTTAAAAATCAGTGTATAAAATGAAAAAAGAACAACAAACAACAAAAAACACAAAAACAAACACAACTAGTATAACTACCTATTACAAGTACATACATATATACAGCAAAGACATATACGGATATATATATGTCATATATATAAGTCTCCAGATACAGAATATTTATCAAAATACACCCCCCCCCCACCCCATTTATTGAGTGAAATTCAGATACCTGTGGATTAATACACAATTAGTAATTGACTATTCAGTAAAACTTTGATATTTGTATTCAAATGTATTTTTAGATGCAAGATAGAGTGCCTGGTGCGTGATAAATCCACATCAAACTGAAACATGGCAGGATCGGGAGATGACTCATTGGAGCAGTATCTAGAACTACGTTTAGCGACGGGTCTTCTATCGTTTGCTTGCACAACTGTTTCTATATATATAAATATAAACAATATTAATCAAAGCCATAATTAATTCAAGTCATGACCATACCTCCTCGCCACTGTAAGTATACAGTAAACTTTAATAGCCTTATCAGCTGTTGTGGGTATATTGAAAGTAGAACACACATATATAATGTATATATTCGATTTCAAAATATCTCTACCCAGAGTTGTCGTTCCTTGCTCTCACTTACACCCAGAGTTGTCGTTCCTTGCTCCCCACTTGCACCTCTGTCAACGTCTCGACGGTTTTACCATCTTCTTTACAAGATTTTTGTAAAATGGCACGTATGTTCAAAGAAAGTATGGTTTTTACTTCAGTTACAAAAATATACGTAAATAAAATAAATATTGAGCAAATGTCAAGTCTTTTTGTGACACAAAAAGCATCGATTTTGGGTTGAAACGTGGATCAGGTCTCATACATGTATAGGTACATGAAGAGTATATATAGTAATGGAAAAAATCTATAAATATAGTTTCTTGTCCTACATTTTCCCAATATTTTATAAAGTAGTTCTTTTATTAGCCGTAAAAAAAAAAGTGGATTTATATGTGGAATAACATTGCTTATTTTGAGACGTTAACAGAGGTATATGCATGTACATGTACATATGAGATTGATAAATCCACAAGTTGAGGCTTTATAAAATTATCTAAGTCTAAGATCAGTTTATGGTATCTTTAAACCATTAACAACACAAATATATGTAGTTTCCGGTCTCAATGATTCAATTTTTTCCTGAACAAAAACACCACACTCCTGGTTTTTGTTTTAGGCCTAAAAAGGATTATTTCTTGGTCAAAAGGTTGTTTTTTTATTGGTTTTATTTTATCATTATTATTATTATCATCTTCAGATGTTTTAAAATAAATGATTTATATTTCATGATAATTAGAGCAAGAATGAATTCAGAATAAATTTTCACACTAAGTGTATTTTTCAATAAAACATATAAAATTTGCGTAAGACACGTTCAAGTTCCCAAAGATATTTAACACATTTGTTTGTTTTGTAATTATGTAAAGAAGTAAATAAGATATAATCATTTTTTCACTACTTTTTTCTTTAAAAGATCGTAAAATTGTTTAATTTTGAAAAATGGTTTTACAATAGTCACGGATTTATTTTCTCTCAGAATTATAGGTTTGTTATAGCGATCCGTTTCTATATATACAACCTGATCAATGTGCACACCCTTAATACTTTAATATTAGATAAAAATGTAAACAATGCATGCAAAATAGAAAACACAAATATGAATATTATACTATGTGGAAATATTCTTTAACTGTAAAATTATTCACACACGTAGATTTCAAATTAATTACAAATCCTATGTAGTTTTGTACAAATAGGCCTACACGTCCTGTTCGATCAGGGCTCAGCCTGCTGCACAATCCCATCAATTCTTTGAATATATATTATTGGTTAAATGATCTAGTTATTATCGATGTCCACCTTCTACTTTGGGGTAATAATGCTTTATCTTCTGAGTTAAACAAGTGTATTTTTTCTTCTGTTCAGTCGTTTATTTATGAAACCAAAAGATTCAATTGATGTTCAATTTATATTTTTTGTACATTAATTTTCTACAATAATATATTGTTATATTTTTAAGGAGAAGAACTCGTAAGTTATTTGAACTTGTTTCTGATCCTTTTGTATATCATGTATGTACAATAAAATATGTTCAAAATAGATATTATTGTTTATCAAACATGATCAGGTTTCGAAGTTTTTTTTTTGTTGTTTTTTTTTTTACATTGTAGTTGAAAAATGTAATGTAAAAAGAGATCTTACCATATTGATCATGAGTGGTATTAAAATGAAGTCCTACAAAGATCTTATTTACAATATCATCAAAGTTTAAGACCAGACATTTTACTTGCTGCATACATGTATACTCAACATTTTGAACCGATTTCAAACAAATTTGCCAGCATTTTTATTATTACCCGCCAATATTACATATTTCCTAAATAGGATTTTTGATAGGAGATTGAGAATCAGATTGTCAGTTGATTTTGTCAATTTTACTTCTTTGGAGGCAAGTTATGTGGCATAGTTGGAATAGTCTGAGAGAAATTTTTATGGCATAGCTGGAATATAGTATCTACGAGCAAGTTACATGACATTGCTGGAATAGTCTTAGAGTCTAAGGAGTGTGTAAAAGGAAGTAAAATGGATGTTTTCGTTTTTGTCATTTTATTTTCATTCGCGTAATATAAAACAGCGTCCAGTTGATACGAAGTTGGAAAAATGGGTAAATATGGATCGAGGTTTTGGTTTTATCATTTTATTTTCATTCGCGCAATTATAAAACAACATAAAATCCCAGCATTTCGATAGATGATATAGATAATAAGCAAAATAAAAATTTTAAAAATGAATATACAACATGTACATTACACACACACACACACACACACACACATATATATATATATATATATATATATATATATATATATATATATAT
Organism: Ostrea edulis; assembly: GCF_947568905.1. Taxonomy (NCBI): domain Eukaryota; kingdom Metazoa; phylum Mollusca; class Bivalvia; order Ostreida; family Ostreidae; genus Ostrea; species Ostrea edulis. The sequence continues at coordinate 84,686,590 of NC_079165.1, read as the reverse complement.
ATATTTCGTTCTTTTAAAATTTCTTAATTACACGCACACGTATTTGCTCACGTGTAGGTAGGCGAACTTTAAGACTGTCAATATGTAGAATCGGAATTCGAATCTAGTAGAGGTTTTAATTGCATTAATGATGAATTCTAGTTTCCGATTTTAGAATGTCACCCCTCTCCTTATTCTTGAATTCTGAACCAAAGGTTAGGTCTTCAAATCTATATTGAAATTCAATGCAATAACACAAAATTTACCTCTCTCCAAATGAAAACAATAAAAAAGATTTTTATCAAAATATTTTCTGTGGTCATGATTGATCCGATCCACTTTGTGAAAAAAAACTACAATACAGATTTTTTTTGGATATACGCTATATATACAAATGTATATTAGCACTTCTGTAAAACACACACGTATAATCAATTATCTGATATACAGACCAATATTTGGGGTGGGGGGGGGGGGGGGTACAATGCTGAATGTGAAGTACCGAGAGTGTGTTATGCTTGATAACACTGAAGTATATTAAATGCTAAACAGGTAAATCCAACTTTCTTATTTTGACATAAACTTGAAACTCAGCTAATGACTGGAAGCACTGAAAACTGCAAAAGAAATTAGTACCAACAGAAAGTTTGCAGGTAGTTTGGGATAATGCAGTATGGAAATATCATCCCTGAGTAATTTTGGTTCTGATTTTTTTTAAAGAAGCACAACCAAACTAGGAATATCTTGTCATAACCTTAGAATTGAGCCTGGCACAATATATCACATCGGTATACAGAGAAATGAAAGTCTATGTGAAAAATATCACAGTGGAGCTTGTGTTGTGGAAGATGAAATTAATTTTTTTTAAAATACTTATAGGAATCTGTTGTTTAATGGAATTTTAAAAAGTTTGCATTTTCGATACAAAACCGAAGTTGCAGTTCAATTAGGACTAAAAATCTAGACAAATATTTGTGAGCTTAATCATGTAACACCGACAAATTAAATGCATGTGAACTGACTTATTTCTTAATGAATTTTAAATTATACCACAGACAATAGTATCGCATGGGTTCGAATTTACTATTAAAGAGTACTCTTTAATAGTAAATTCAAACCCAAGCGATACAATTGCCTTTGAGCTATACCACAGGTGCTTGGGTTCAGTCCCCCCCCCCTCCTCGAATAACCTACATGAGTTGAGTTGATTTTGTTGTTGAGAATATTTCTAAAGAATGTCAACAATAACTTACATATAACAGAACTTATAATATCCAGTGGGTGTCATTTTTAAAAAGGGATTATTTTGAGTTATGTTTTGACTTTTGAGGTATGCAAGACTTCGTTTACATACTTTAGAAATATTTAAATAAAAAAAAAAAAAATAAAAAAATCAACTCATGTGGGTACCTGTAAAATGCGAAAAGAAATCGAAATCTACCGAAACGAAATCTGCCGAAACGAAACGAACCTAAACAGATTGTATAACCCCAAACTGTATACATGTGCAATCATGATATACTGTAATGGAAAAAAATAAATGGTATTTCAATTCCTGTGTAGTGTGTAAGTTACCACATATAAATGAAATTCGCTTCATTGTTGATGTGGTCTTTCGGGTTGACTGATATATTTTTAAGCGGTCCATCGGTTAGCATCAAACATTGTTTTGAAGAAACTGGTGTCTGAGAAAGTTAAAAGCAGGAAGATGTTTAGCCTCTTATTTGCTCTCTAACTGATGAGGTGCGAATACTTTCAATAATGAAAAAAATAATGTGGTACCATATTATTCGAATACGATTCGTTAAGATATACAGTAAATCTAAAGATAACTTTATATATTCGAGATATTGAAAACGGAACGGAAAACGGAAAATATTTTATGTAGGAGGTCAGCATTTTGTAAAATCAAAATTTAAGGCTTATGAACAAGGGAAGCAGAAATTACAAAGAGAACGGGAAGACATACTCAGAATCCAACGTTTGATATACTTCATACAAATACACAATATCCACACAGATATACAAAGATTTGTCTTTAGAACAAAAAATACTGACACATGTATTTTTGCCCAAATGCGGATCCAACACCGGCTTACCCCCCCCCCCCCCCCCCCCCCATTTAATGCGTTTCCCCATACCTCCGACCTGTGAGACTGTAACCCTCCATTCTGAATCCGAAGCTAATTGCACGTGATATAATCAGGGTACCTGTAAAGTGCGAAACGAAACGAAATCTACCGAAACGAAACCCAACGAAACGAAATCTACCGAAACGAAACCCAACGAAACGAAATCTACCGAAACGAAACGGATTATATAACCGAACTCTTTTAATCATAATAATTAAAAACGGTATCTTAGGCCCCTGTGAAAGTTACCACATATAAATAAAATTCGCCTCCCCTTTGATGTAGGCTTTCGCCTTGACTGATACAAAGTTTTAAAAGTTGGAAGGGGGTTGATTAAGCACAAAGTACGTTTCCGAAGTTGATTAAATACCATGTGTAATTAGTTTTGGTCCATAAATTTCAGAACGGAATTTAATCAACTTCCGTTATGTACTTTGTGCTGACTCCCCCTTCCCCCTTTCCAACTTTTAAAACTTTGTATCAGTCAAGCCGAAATCCTACATCAAATGGGAGGCGGATTTTATTTATATGTGGTAACTTTCACAGGGGCCTATGATACCATATCTAATTATTATAATTAAAAGAGTTCGGTTATACAATCTGTTTCGTTTCGTTTCGGTAGGTTTCGTTTTGATAGATTTCGTTTTGTTTAGGTATATTTTGTTTCGTTTCGTTTCGCACTTTACAGGTACCAGGTATAATCATATGATATTTTTGAATACTTTTTTCTTATATGTTTGTATAAAGGACAATCAAGTAAAAAATGTTTTTGATCTTCGACACTGGTCTTACAATGGTAGCAAAATCTGTTTTCTCTAGGAATGACTGACATGATTACAATATCTACCTGTTTCTATATATATTTTAATATTACACACTTATTCTTAGATAAGGTAAGATAAGAGCACAGGTTCCTATGAACTGGAAGACACAAATATGGTTGTATTTTTAGGGTTTTTTTTTTTTTGTCCTCACAGTTAAATAATGTACTATAAAATGAGAGTTTTCCACATTGAGTGTTATTGATAATTATGTTCTAATTCTTCAAAAGTTTTATCATTTACAAAGACATCTTGAAGCTTAGAACCGAAAAGTTTATTTGTTGCATCAGAATTGATATTCAACAATATTATATTAACTAATGTATGTATGTGTGAAGAGGGATTATGTAAAGTTACTGTCCCAGTTTTACAAAGCTCCTGAGGTGATATAGGTGGTTCATCTAAGATATAAACGCCAAACATATCTTCAAAAAATATTACAGTGACCCTGAAATAATATGATTAATTTTATTCAGTTTTAAATAGTTTACATTGGATTTTTTTTCCAGATACAGCTACAGTGTACATGTATATTCTTTGGAAATTATAAAGCACATTTTGAATAACGTATTTTCAAAAATTCATATACAATGTAGTTACGACAGATTTGTGAACCGGATCAGGCCCTACTAAGGCCGGTGTCGTATTTTGGGGGTGTGCTCATCTATCTCAATAATCTCAGTATTCGCGTCCTACTTGCATTGATATTTCATCCCAAGCACCTACGCCCATACATATCGCACATGCCCATTTTTACAGGCCAATGCTTTCCCCATGGCGCTATACACATATATATTCTCTACATAGCCCACACAGTTAGGTTATTGTGTTTTCGTATTTTGCAATACGAAATTCCACCAAAAATAAAGGAAATTCGATCAATCAAAGAATCCCACCCGATTCTTCTTAGATACCATTGTTCGCACATCTAAGAAACGACTGTGACGTCACAAAAGAAAAACTTCATTGTTGTCACTGATTGTTTTCCATTTTAAAAATGCCTAAAACTCATGTATGAAACAATTCAGTTAGCAGGCCTCTGTGCACCGGGCGAATCCATTTTGATCTCTGTGACTTCAAATGCCCCCAAAATTATGTAGACTGATTTATAAATTTTATGAGAAAAGCTGGTATATACTCAATATCTGTGGAAACGAGGGGGTTATTTATAATCAGTCTTTCCTATCCCCTAGGAAAGACCGATTATAAATAACCCCCTCGTTTCCACAGAAATTAGTATAAATACTGACCAAAAAAACACACGCTAGCTCCTGATATTCGATCCGGTAAATAAATATTCAATATCTTTTAACTGTAATAAAATCCGTAAAAATAGAAATACCTTCAAACTCTGGAGATGAATGCAAGATACAACTTTTATCGTTATCTACAGGTTTAAAGTTAACCAAACTGTGCAAACATCACGCTGACGCATGAGTCATTTTGATGTCATATGTGTAACAGATATAATTAGCCGTAGATGTTGTATTAGTGTATGACATACATTAAAATCATAAACAGAGCTGTGTGAAATAAATGTATGCTATAGATTTATCTATATCAAGTCCTGCGGTAAAATGAAAGTAGAATACAATAAGGTGTACTAAGTTTATTCGATTCAAATGGCACAAAAGCATACAATGTAAAATTTCTGTTTCACATTTATCAAAATATAGTTATAGAGAGGGTTTTCAATTTTTTTTTCCCGATTTTTCATAAGTACAGAATTTCTATGTGGATTTTTCGTACGATTTGCTGAATATCTCTCCACGTCACACTTTGAGGTTTGACAGTTGTTGAGTTGACTCTACGGGTTGCGTAGTTAACTTAATTAACTACTATAATAGTTTGTTGTGAAGTTAAATAATGACAGATACGTTTGGCTCAAAATTGGAAGGAAATATAGATATTCCTCAAGCAGAAAATTTCAAAGGGTAATATTTTATTGGCTACTGTATGTTGAAACACCCTTAAAAATCACGGATCATACATTTTCCCCCGCGCCCCGACTGGCTCTTTCCACTGTTCCAGGAGAATATTGTTTTGTGTTCCTTATTGGTTACTAATATTCCTCTTCAACGGTTTACAGGTCTGTTTTATCGTCTGCTCTACAATCAAGGTATTTCACTATTTGATTTGGTTTACAGCTGGTTTACAGCCTATATACTGATGTTAAACATCTACACATGGCATTGTTTTTTGTGAATTTTGTATGATGGATTATACATCATGCTCATTACATGTAGATCTAATGCAAACTTTTAAAACTTTGGAAAACTTGCATGATTGGTCTGGGTGTAGGCTTGCTCAAGTCTCTTATGTTGTTTTTATTACTTTATCATTTCATTAAACTTTTTCTGTGTTTCAGAAATCTAAATATCTGCTCTCTACCATACTTATTGTCACCAAACATAGAGCATTATTAAAAGTATTAAAGAGAGCAATGATTATTAAACATAGAAACTTGAGCAAGTCTAGTCTGGGTGTTGTTGGTTGTGGTAGACTTAAAGACCCATTTCTAAGCCACCCCATTAAAATTTACCTGGACAAGGATAAAAAAAAACAAAAAAAAACCACACCACTTATCCATCATATAAAAGACAATAGCTCAGGTCCTGATTGACAGCTTTAACACAGCGAGTCGGTTGTGTATCTGAGACTGGAATGTGTTGATAGCAATTAACAGCAGGCGTATCAGCCCCTTTCATCTACCGCAAAGGTAACCTCTGGGCTCTCTGAATTTTTGTTTTGAATTATGAGATGACAATTTAATTACCCGAGCTACGTATTTGAGCATAAAAAATAAATCGATGCAAAGTGGCCAAGGGTGTGCTGAAACACCATGGAAAGACTCGGTTTGCATTGTTCCACACCACAAAAATAACCATGTGCAATGCCCACCACAAGTAGATGTAAAACAGACCCTAACTATGAGCCAAGCAAACTTATCCTCACGGATCCTGCTACGGAGAAACTTCTTACAGACGCAATTCATTAGGTTCGTGGTGTACAAGTTTCCAGAAGATTTTGTGCACGCATTGGACACTTATTATGTTGAGTCGTTCAATAATGTTCTCAACGTGTTTCACGACAAAAGGACCCAGTTAGGAGATGATTCCTACAAGATGAGAATGGGATTAGCCATCTGTCACTGGAACGATTGACAGACAGTCCACCGGAACTTAACAGTATCCGACCGGGAAAACGAAGAAAATCCTGGGGCAAAGAACATTCCAGTACTGTGAGGATATCTGCAGACACTTTACCTACTCTTTGACATAGTAGCATTATTGAAGATAAATTTATAACAAATTCGTAATCTTCCAATGGCTAATGTCCTCAAACTAATTATACGTGAAATAAAATGTCATATTTTTATACATGTATTATTTAGGAATTGAAGACGTACGTTACTACGTGTAGATTTTTATTCCTCAAACACGGGACAGGTAGATTTCTAACATGTTCTGTCTCTGCATGTGTGTATTTCTTTGAGTGCCACGGGGTATAGCAATTACCACCTTGGTAGACCCTGGCCACTCCAGGTAAATAACATCTGTTTTGATCAGGCTCCGCCTACATTTTCACTGACCGTATGGTCATGAGATGGGTCTTTAAGTAGATGGCGTTTGTATTGGCCATAAGCATAAAGAGTTTACAGGACCTCAGACTGGAGATTCGACTTTCCTTAACATGTACAACCTTACAGGATTTTATCTACTTGCAATTACTGATCTGCACTGACCCTCTGGATCAAGCCTTTATTGATTTCTAGGATTAGGAAGTGGAGGGACATCCCAGGATTTTTTTGGTGCAATTTCATTCAACAATATGTGTCATTTGTGAAATGAAATTTCAGTGCTTTTGGTAAATTTTCCTCATCTATCAAGAAAACCCAACATGTTTAGCGTGACAAAATTATCTAATATATATAAATTATATGTCTCTGCTAACAGCTACTCGTATGTAAATGATGTGGCTCCCTCAGATTTCTTTGATTTTATAAAATACTATACAGTAGGACCATCAGGTTTTTTCAAGGTCTTGATTTCCAGGGCCTGAGCCTTTCCAATTGGGAAAAATAGCGACATTTGCTTGAAATTGGGAAAAATATTTCATACAAAGAAATAGGGAGAAAACCAATCCAGAGTGCATTAAGGTATAATTGGGCTCCTTGTAACTTTCTATTTGGTCGAAGCTTACCTCATTCAAATAAGGAGATGCCAAAAAATTAGGTTAACTTAATAATTTCGAAGCAAAATTGTAATCTGTGGGCCTGTGAAGAAGATTTAAGAATGATTAGGCTTCTCTGCTTGATGTTTTTCATTGCTTGGGAATTTCAAACCAAAAATTGGGGAAAATACCTGCGTTTTAGCATTGGGAATGGGGTCTTATTTCGACCCCCAGCAGACAATAAAAAAATCCCTGACCATCATTATATGATGAAATTCCCCCCCCCCCCCCACCCACCCACTCCAGCTATTTCATCACAATTACCGGGTCATCATCAGAAACAATTCGATTATAATCTATAAATTTTCATACAAACACAGGCTTTTCTTTTACATGTATTTGTGGTACTTCACCTACAACTGCAGGTGACATCTCAATATGAGTGAAAAATTATCGATGTGACCTTTAAAAAACTCAGTCAATCAACATATATTTAACTAAGTAGGTACACATAAAATGATCTATTAAGTTTATCAAATAAATGTTAAGCATTAAATTGTATTAATCAGCATAAAAATGCTCTTGAAAAACATGTAAACATTATAATTTATATATTAAATCAGCATCATAATATGGCCAAAATAAAATATATACTATTACGTAGTCTGTACATATGTGCATGTTTTCTATTTCACTCCCCCAAAAATTAGGTAGGGCAGGTATAGGTAAAACATTTTATTTCATTGAAACATTTTGTTTGAAATCTTAGCTTTTGATACACTTTGGATACATGTCTATATACATTACAATTACTATTCAAACAACTTGAAGATCAATAGTTGTCAAAATGTAAATCGGAGAAACGCAAATGTGAGAAGAGAAAAATTCCAGTTTAAAAATTGCACATTTTTATTTTATTTATAATATAATATATATTTATATATTGTCAATAAAATCTTTAGGGTTGGCAAGAAAAAGTAGGTAGGGTCAGGAAACCGGAAACACACATATATATTATTTTGGCCTATTATTTGGTTTCTATATACTGTTCCTGTCTATCTCAAAAATGGAAAGGGCTGATCCAGAGGTTCGGCAAAGGGTAAAAGTGGACTGAGAGACTCTGGTATTCGAGACCGATTACTGTACTACTTGCATGAATAAATATCAGTCATTTTGCTTATGTCAGTTATGTGAAATTGTCTTTGTGTGTGTTCGTTTAACTTCTTTAGCAAAGGAAAACACCTATTTGGTAATTCAGAAATTGTGTATGTATTGGAACTGTTGAATGAACAATGGTTGCTTTTCGTATAATTTGCTTTCTGCATGAAAATTTGTTCTATATGGATCATTCATTGGGAAATAATACAGGTATATTTTCTGATGGAATGGGTTACATGCAATCTTATATCATATGAATATACATGTTTAGTGCATTCAGTAAATATAGTGGTAATTATGATTAGAGAATTTCTGTTTTATGCTTTACATTGTAAATTTCACTTTTAAGTTATTGAATTAATGCTAATTTACATGTATTGTAGGATGTCAATTATTGAATTCATTCTAATTACACTTGCAAATATTGTAGGATGTCAATATCACTGTCTAATGTAAATGCCAGAGAATGGTTTTCCAAAACCAGAGAAGGTGTGAAGCCATGGGCAGAATTCTTCAATTTCGGCAAGTTCAAAGTTCCCAAGTCTGTAGCACCTGTCCCTAAACGTGTGGTGCGGAATATCGAACAGTTCCAGAGTAACTATCTGTTTGTGTTTGGTGGTCTTATTGTTTTCTGCATGTAAGTATACCACAGGTACATTGTATTGGAAACACTATTCATTTGTTTAGGGTTTTGTTTTTGCATTACATTGGAAGCACTATTCATTTGTTTAGGGTTTTGTTTCTACATTGCATTGGAAGCACTATTCATTTGTTTAGGGTTTTGTTTTACATTACATTGGAAGCACTATTCATTTGTTTAGGGTTTTGTTTTTACATTACATTGGAAGCACTATTCATTTGTTTAGGGTTTTGTTTTACATTACATTGGAAGCACTATTCATTTGTTTAGGGTTTTGTTTCTACATTGCATTGGAAGCACTATTCATTTGTTTAGGGTTTTGTTTTTACATTACATTGGAAGCACTATTCATTTGTTTAGGGTTTTGTTTCTACATTGCATTGGAAGCACTATTCATTTGTTTAGGGTTTTGTTTTTACATTACATTGGAAGCACTATTCATTTGTTTAGGGTTTTGTTTTTACATTACATTAGAAGCACTATTCACTTGTTTAGGGTTTTGTTTTTACATTGTTTTGGAAACACTATTTTGTCTAGGGTTTTGTTTTTACATTGCATCGGAAGCACAGTATTCATTTGTTTAGAGTTTTATTTTTACATTGGAAGCACTATTCATTTGTTTTGTTTTTGAATATTGATTAATTAATCAAAAATGAAAAATAACATTTGATCATTGTATGGTCGTTTTTGCTATTTTGTCAGATTTCTCTTTTTTAAACATGAGTGCATGTTATGTAAAATTAAAAGAAGTAAAAATAAGCATTTTGGATAAATTTGATTGATATTGAGAAATGGTGTCACTTTTTAGGCCAAATACTGCAAATGACTGGAAATATCAGAGACAAATTATATGTTGGACTTGATCTCTTTTGAAATAGAATAAAATTTACTCTTCATTTAAAGCATTACATTTTTTTATTTTTACAGGGACGCTTATCACTAATAGCAGTGATTTTTTAAGGCCCATTTTGGGTCTGAATTTCAGCCCTTTCCCTTCCTAAAAATTGCTATTTTCCCCCCCCCAATTTAGCTTGCATTTTTCCCAATAATAAAACTATGAAAGGAAAATGTATATGAAAAAAAATAAACATTCGATGTGAATTATATATATAAGACTTAAGGAGGTATGCTACACCAGAGAAATTTGATGTAGATGAAAAGTGGAGGATATGTACAACAATATTTTGAAGTTGAAAAATTTCAAATTTATTTTATTTTGTCAAAAAATACAGTTTTAGTAGAAGGTAATCTGAAAAAATTTTAAAACCCCTGCTGGACTCGAACCTGCGACCTACAGTTCAGCATTCGGTATTCTAACCTACTGAGCTACTCGGCTAGGTATTTAAATAGAAAAGGAAAAGTCAAATATTGCTGATATTGATTTTTTCATCCATGTTTTTAAAGGAAGTCAGCCATTATGACGATGTAGAGTACTACCTTAACAAAGAGTTATGGGAATGATGATTTGGATAGAATAGTTGAAAATTTTAGAAGGTTTAAGAAAATTAGATGTGTAAAATAAAGATAAAATAATGTTTGATATGATTTTAAAACTTTTTTTACAATAAAATTGATTTTTCCCAATTTGACGGAAATGTCAACAATTTTTCCCAATTCGAAAGCCACAGGACCCTTGTAAAAAATGTAGAAAGATCACTGAATAGTCATTTGATTTTCAATTACTGTATTTGGTGTCATTTTAACGCCCCTCTTCTGTTAGTGGCAATAAATATGTTGATGTGATTCATTTGGTTTCAGTTTAACCTCCCCTCTGCTGTTAGTGGCTATAGCAGCCTGTCTTGGAGCTTGCTACATCATAAGTCTGAAAAACCAGGAAAGGAAAGTCAGAATATTAGGTAAATATTCTAATTTATGTATCATTTCATACAAGATTGTCAACATATTTTAAAAGATTCACATCTCACTGAAATCCATTTTGTCTTTTATTAACTACAGTTTTAATAGTTCATAGCACTATGAAGTATATTCATATGTCATATTAACAGTTTGTTGTTTTTAAATTTTGTGGTAAAGCATTAATTCCCTTGTCATTAGCTTTTTGGTACATGTGTATTCCTTTTAGGACGAGAGTTAAGTTTAGCACAACAATACGCTGCTGTTGGATTGTGTTCATTTCCTCTTTTCTCATTGGCTGGAGCAGGGTCAGCTGTCTTCTGGGTCATAGGTCAGTTCATAATTCTTATATCCCTTAAAACTATAAAAGTTCTGTAAGAATAAGGAATGAAAACTGATACACAATTTATATATTTCTCTTTGTAGGCGCCTCTTTCTTTGTTATCATGCTCCATGCTTCAATGTATATAACTGCTGAAGAGGCAGAAATGATAGAATTGGAAATGGAGGAAGTTTAGACATATCAACTTATTCTGTGATAATACATGTATTTTTTCTCCATCTGTGGCGTTGTATTTATATCTGGGATTTTTAAGACATTGGAATTTGCCATTTTCCGTATTTCATCACCACTAACTATATTTACAAAAGTGAGGAACTATTTTTACAACATCCGTGTGTTTTAACTCATGATACAATCCATGTCATACAAATGACAATCCTTGTGCTTGACAAATATTTTAATATTACTGTAATGTTTCTTTTTATCATGAGCCGATGTTTCATATAAGATTGTTTTTATTGAAGTTTTGTCAGTTGTGTTAACAGTTCTTGATTTTTCACTCGTATGTATAGATTACATTATCTTCAGCCCCTCAGAAGCACTGTGACTGAAATTGGCCAGTTTGTGCTTCATACACTGTTAAGCCACAAAGTGGTTTATAAGAAGTGCAAACTTACTTTGAGTAGAAATTACTTTGTTCCTTATTATATGTATTAATTTTTTTTTTTTTTTAAGTCATTCAATGCAATTTGAGGAGTATAATTATAATTTCATTTTATATGTTGTGAAGCAATTTTACCATAGCAACAAAATGGAATCAGAGGAGGTGAACACATTGTGACATCATTCCCAGGGTGCATCTGGCACAACCCAAACACACTATGACATCATTCCCAGGATGTATCTAGCACAACCCAGTTTACACAATATAGAAAATGTTCTTTAATGATCCAATCAAATAATTATTGCATTATCTATTGTTTGTGTAAAAATTGTATGTTCATTTTTTACACTGGAGCACAGATTATAACTTCGATAAAAATTTAGGAATTTAGTTCCCGTACAATCATTTTAATTAACGTTATATTACTGATTTTGAATTGCGAAAATAAAGCCTGATGTAAAGATAATTTCCCCTGTCCTGTACATATTTATATTATATCTCTTATATGAGCATTCTTTTCTTTTTGAAAAATTAAGTTTGAATAGCATAAAGTGATTTTGTAAAATATAATTATGTGCCATTTAGCTATGAATAATGAGATTGTATTTATATTAATTCATCAAGATGTACTTGTAATTCATGTTCAGGAATCTCATAAATTGTATCAAGAAGCTGTATTTTGTTTTATAGAAACAACATGTTTATTAATATAATTATGTAAATGCAGATATTGTTGGAAATATGATGACATTTGAATATAATATGGTGCAATGTTACTATTTGTATGTAGTGGTTCATTGATTTAGTAAGCTTCATTGGTATGATTTACAGTCATTTAAAGCTAATGATCACAAAGATGACATTAAATTCATAGCAGTGATTGCTTCTGGAATAAACATCTGTTGTCTAGATACTCAAATTTTTCTTCTTGATCAGAACAGGTACCAGGATGAGAGTGCATAAAAGAAATGATCCCTGTAGGATTATTTAGGTTCATTGGACCTTAAATATTTTCAGTTGGCATGCATGATGAAGTACACATAAGACATGAAATAGGAAATTGTTATATTGTACGTGTGTGTACTCATTAGGTTGGTTGGTTGGTTGAATATTGCTGAACTTCCCGCTCGAGAATTTTTCACTCAAATGGAGACATCACCATTTCCATTGAAGGGCTGCAAAATCTACGCCAACGCTTTGCGATAAAAGGACACATAACACGTTTCCAAAGTATACAAAATTATATGCATTTTGTCTTTCTTATACTTAGAGTTATTAATTCTAATAGTTCGTTCACCAAAGTATTGGGATAATTAGTGGTAATATGGCTTTAAATCTAAGCCCTGATTTATAAAAATCTCGTTATAAAGTTAGGTAGTCGCTTGGTACAGTGACATCATATGCGACCTTCTTTGATTAACTGATAGTGAAAATGGTGTTAAATTGTTTTAAAAACTCAGCTTTTAGGGGGATAATTTATTATTGAAGATGTTGACAAATTTCCCAAATGTTACATGTTTTTAGCCACCAGTGCATACAAATTGAACAGGGAGGGATCTTTATCGTGCCACACCTACTGTGACACGGGGCCTTGGATTTTTGCAGTCTCATCCAAATTCGCTTCTTACACAAGCAAGGTGTACTGAGGAACTATTCTAACCCGGATCTCCACTGGACTGTACTCATTGGAGATCACTGCTTTATACATCATACTGTTGTGTAGGGATTTTGTGTGTATGCACTGTTGTGTAGGGATTTTGTGTGTATGTTCTGTTGTGTAGGGATTTTGCGTGTATATACTGTTGTGTAGTGATTTGTTGTGTATATATTGTTGTGTAGTGATTTGTTGTGTATATACTGTTGTGTAGTAATTTGTTGTGTATATATTGTTGTGTAGGGATTTGTTATGTATATACTTTTGTGTAGGGATTTGTTGTGTATATACTTTTGTGTAGGGATTTGTTGTGCATATACTGTTGTGTATGTACTGTTGTGTAGGGATTTGTTGTGTATATACTGTTGTGTAGGGATTTTTAGCTCAGCTGAGCTAAAAGCTCAAGTGAGCTTTTCTGATCACCCGTATTCTGGCGTCCGTCCGTCCGTATGTAATCTTTTAAAATTTTTGACTTCTCCAAAACCACTGGGTTAATTTCAACCAAAGTTGGCACAAAACATCCTTAGGTAAAGGGAATTCTAAATTGTTAAAATAAAGGGCCAGGCCACCTTCCAAGGGGAGATAATCAAGAAAAGGTAAAAATAGAGAAGGGTTATTAAAAAATCTTCTCAAGAACCACTGGGCCAGAAAAGATGAAATTTATAGATAAGCTTTATTAGGTAGTGCAGATTCTAAATTGTTAAAATCATGGCCCCCAGGGGTTGGATGGGGCCACAATAGGGGATCAAATTTTTACATACAAATATATAGGAAAAATCTTTAAAAATCTTCTTCTCAAGAACCACTGAGCCAGAAAAGCTGAGATTTATATGAAAGCTTCCTGATATAGTGCAGATTCTAAATTGTTAAAATCAAGGCCCCCGGGGGTCGGATGGGGCCACAATAGGGGATCTAAGTATTACATACAAATATATCGAGAAAATCTTTAAAATTCTTCTTCTCAAGAACCACTGAGCCAGAAAAGCTGATATTTACATGAAAGCTTTCTGATATAATGCAGATTCAAGTTTGTACAAATCATGGTCCCTGGCGGTAGGATGGGGGCACAAGGGGGGGATCAAAGTTTTACATACAAATATATAGGGAAAATCTTTAAAAATCTTCTTCTCAAGAACCATTGGGCCAAAGAAGTTTACATTTACATGAAAGCTTTCTGACATAGTGTAGATTCAAGTGTGCAAAAACCATGGCCTCCAGGGGTAGGTTTGGGGCCATAATAGGGACTATGGTTTTACATGCAAATATATATGGAAAGTCTTCTGATATGGACCAAGGTGACTCAGGTGAGCGATGTGGCCCATGGGCCTTTTGTTTATGTAGGGATTTGTTGTGTATATACTGTTGTGTATGGATTTGTTGTGTAGGGATTTGTTATGTATATACTGTTGTGTAGTTGTTATGTATATACTGTTGTGTAGTGATTTGTTGTGTATATACTGTTGTGTAGGGATTTGTTGTGTATATACTGTTGTGTGGGGATTTGTTATGTATATACTGTTGTGTGGGGATTTCTTGTGTATATACTGTTGTGAAGGGATTTGTTGTGTATGCACTGTTGTGTAGGGATTTGTTGTGTATGCACTGTTGTATAGGGATTTTGTGTGTATGTGCTGTTGTGTAGGGATTTGTTGTGTATATACATGTACTGTTGTGTAGGGATTTGTTATGTATATACTGTTGTGTAGGGATTTTGTGTGTATACACTGTTGTGTAGGGATTTTGTGTGTATGTGATATTGTGTAGGGATTTTGTGTGTATGTGCTGTTGTGTAGGGATTTGTTGTGTATATAGTGTTGTGTAGGGATTTGTTGTATATACATGTATACTGTTGTGTAGGGAAAAGCATAGACACGGTAACTAAGAGCAAAATACAGGTTAACAAAACGGGAATAGCCCCTATTCGCCAACTAATGATGTAAATAAAAAATTCAAGAATATACCTTTTTATAAATGTATCCTCGTTTACTGACCAAAATACATGTACTTTGTGAGGTTAACATGTAACCGGCAAGTTGTAATTAAAATAAAAACGTCATACCTTCTGAATTTGAACATAAGAAACCGTACTTACGTTTACTATGTGACTGTCTGTAGTAACCTATCGGACTCGACGAAGACGAACAACACGATGAGGCAATAATGGTTGCATTTATATCGATTCATCTATAAAACACAATCATTATCACAGCTCGTGAGGCTCTGGACGCTGTGGTTATCCCGGTAGTTGTCCCGCTGGTTACTGGACATCGCTCTGGACAGCTACGGTTAAGCTTTGCTTTTTATACAACGTACAGTCCCATTCTTTGAAATGTTAAAATACATCTGACGTGAAACGACATACTGGAGTTTGGACAGTATTACCTCATCCCACTGATAAAGCGAAAATATACACTTCCCTTTCATTAGCTGAATGCTGACCAGGTTATGTCGATAAAATTTGAAAGATAACTTGTCCTATTGTTTTATGTCCTGTTTAACGTTTATAAAAAAAATGATTACGCCAGTATTGCTAAAATAAATATCGTGTAGTTTTGCAATTGATCAACCTTGTTTAATTATCAATTGGAAAAAAATGTTATATCAAGTATATACAGTTAACAAATGATACTATGGAAAATAGTTATTGCTCAATTATAAAGTGTAGAAGTTGTAGTCTAGATCTACATGTAGAACTGGTTGAAAGTTAAAGAGTTTCATGATTTAAACGTTATCGTTTTCAACCCTTTGACGTTCCATACAAAATGTTTTCAGAGTTAAGCATGATCGACTGATTGTATATTGTTTAACGCCCCTAGAATTTTCAAGAACTTTCCACTCATATGTGGACGTCACAGGGCTGCAAAATTTAGGCCTATGCCTTTGAGCTGCAAGGGATCTTTATCGTGCCATACCTGCTGTGACACGGCGCCTCGGTTTTTGCTGTCTAATTTTGCGGCCCCATTTAGTCGCCTCTTACGACAAGCATGTGGATATAGGCAAACATTTTTTTAAAAGATATACTGTAGATCAAGTCTGCAATTTCTTCTACACATTATCTATCTATGTATATTATGTAATCATCAACGGATGAGAAGGATTGGGTCACAGTTGGGGTTCAAATTCTACATGGAAGTGATAAAATCAAACAAGAGAGTGGTTAAAACAAGAGAGTGGTTTAAACTGGAGAGTGCTTAAAACAAGAGAGTGGTTTAAACAAGAGAGTGGTTGAAACGAGTGGTTTAAACTAGAGAGTGGGTTAAACAAGAGAGTGGTTAGAACAAGAGAGTGGTTTAAAGTAGAGAGTGTTTAAAACGAGTGGTTAAATCGAGAGAGTGGTTTAAACAAGAGAGTGATTAAAACGAGAGAGTGGTTTAAACAAGAGTGCTTAAAACAAGAGAGTGGTTTAAACAAGAGAGTGGTTGAAACGAGTGGTTTAAACAAGAGAGTGGTTGAAACGAGTGGTTTAAACAAGAGAGTGGTTGAAACGAGTGGTTTAAACTAGAGAGTGGGTTAGAACAAGAGAGTGGTTTAAAGTAGAGAGTGTTTAAAACAAGAGTGGTTAAATCGAGAGAGTGGTTTAAACAAGAGAGTGATTAAAACGAGAGAGTGGTTTACAAGAGTGTTTAAAACAAGAGAGTGGTTTAAAACGCTTTGCTTTTTCTAAAAAAAAAAAAAAGAAGAAAAAAAGCATGCCTGCTTCCTCGGTTTTATGTAAAAACAGTTGGTCATTTAATAGTTAGATTCTCAGTTGGTCATTTAATAGTTAGATTCTCAGTTGGTCATTTAATAGTTAGATTCTCAGTTGGTCATTTAATAGTTAGATTCTCAGTTGGTCATTTAATAGTTAGATTCTCAGTTGGTCATTTAATAGTTAGATTCTCAGTTGGTCATTTAATAGTTAGATTCATCAGTTTATATTACTCTACAGTTAACGATTGGTAACTCTCCTCCTAGTAATATCTCAAAACCTCAGTGTGGGCCCCAATCTATTCAAAACAAGTATAAACTTTGGAGTAAGCCTGAATTTGTGTTCAACATGTCTAAATCCTTATAGTGTAACTTGAATCTGTGTTTGGCAGGTCTAAATACTTATAGTATATCCTGAATATGTGTTTGACAAGTCTAAATACTTATAGTATAACCTAAATCTGTGTTTGACAAGTCTAAATACTTATAGTGTAACCTGAATCTGTGTTTGACAGGTCTAAATACTTATAGTGTAACCTGAATCTGTGTTTGACAGGTCTAAATACTTATAGTATAACCTAAATCTGTGTTTGACAAGTCTAAATACTTGTAGTGTAACCTGAATCTGTGCTCAACAAGTCTGAACCCCAGTACAGATCTGAACCTGTTTTTAACAAAGCAAAATTATATAGTGAATTACCGAGTCTATGTTAACTAGTGTTAAACTCCTGAAGCCTGAATATCTAGTTGTTCACAATTGTTACGCACTATTAAAGAAGCCTGAATATCTAGATGTTAATTAATCTTACTGTGAATTTACAGTAATTGTGAACGACTCAGCTTCTCATGTTCGTTCCACAGGTGCTTGTGGACAGGACTTCCGGTACCCCCCTTCTTGTATTTTTAAATGTTCAATTCCTTGGGTATTTCGGACTATTTTTGATAAAATATGTAACTTCAGAGTTTATATATTTGAATGGAATACACAAATCTCGCATAGAAACCGTTTTTAAAAATGTCATATCACCGATCATAATATATGTTCTATTATGATCGGTGATATGACATTTTTAAAAACGGTTTCTATGCGAGATTTGTGTATTCCATTCAAATATATAAACTCTGAAGTTACATATTTTATCAAAAATAGTCCGAAATACCCAAGGAATTGAACATTTAAAAATACAAGAAGGGGGGTACCGGAAGTCCTGTCCACAAGCACCTGTGGTTCGTTCTCCGTCCCGGATAGTTGATTCTGTCAATGATGACGCATCAAGGAAAGAACAATCACTGCGATTGGACCAATATTTAAAGGGGCGGGAATAAAAATAATTTTAGATGGGCACACGTGTCTTTACACAAGCGTGTCATTACATAATCTTTTAGCACGATGGAAGAGACTCTGCGAAAAGGGAAAACCAATACCAGCTAAAACAATGACGTTGATTTTAAAATTACATGCCGAGGGTTTATTTTATGGTAAAATCAGTAAGAAATTAGGCGTCGCAAAGGCCACGTTATAAAATTGTCAATTATGGGAACACTTGCACCGAAAGTGTCGCCAACCAAGCTCACACCGGATGTACTTCTGTTTATCGAGTATGAAATTAAAAAGAAATCAAGTGTATATAATAGAGAAATCAGACACAATTTATTAAGAAGAAATTTTTGTACCATCGGTGTCTTTAATTTGTAGAGCTGCTAGAAATTTTTTGGGAAATGACTTTCAAGAAACTGCAAACAAAGTCCAAGAGAAGCATATTTCGTCTGAACACAGGGGCTCGTCACGAAATTTTTGGTTTTTTTTAAATTTTACATAGTCTATTCTATATAGAGAGGGTCAATTCGTGACGAGCCCCTATAGTCTGAACACGAACGAAGTGTTGAAAACTTCTTTGCTACTGATTTTATTGCAATTTATAGGCCGAGTCAGTTATAGTTATATATATATATATATATATATATATATATATATATATATTATTATTATTATTATTATTATTATTTTTTTTTTTTTTTTGATGAAGCGAGTGTCGTTCGTACAACGGGTAATCGCAATCACGGACATGCAGTTAGGGGTGGACCAGCGATATAGGTTCAAAGGTACGCCAGTAACGCAACATTAACAATCAACCTTTGCTGTGGTTTATTATGACGTTATAGAAGGCGCGTCTAATGCTAACGAAATGATGAATTTCTTTAATAATGCGTTACAGGAGAGAGATGGTTTGGGGGATTTAGTTTTTGCTAGAATTCACAGAACTTGCAGTTGTCCATTCAATTAACGGTATCTAGCGATGGTTACTTCCGAATTTCTTACGAAAATGTGGGTATATATAACAGTAAAAGACATCAAAGCATCCTATTGCCATGTGTTGAAAATAAATGTTTTCTCCAAGTAGAATATATATTGATCTTATTACTTTATTTGACAAATTATTTTAGGGGCGAGATAAAATGTTCAATGTTTGAGAAAACTGAGTTCGCATAGTTCTCACCAAGACCCCCCCCCCCCCCCCCCCCCCAATACAAAACTAAATATGAGGTATGTTGAAACTAATCGATTAACAAGTACAACACATGAAAGTGTACATTGAATCTATTAAATGTTTATTAAAATGTATTATTATGTGGTTTTAAAGTCAGTTGTCTTTTTTCCCCCACTAACGTGTAATCGATGTCGGATGACAGAAACTTACCGAGTTTTTACCCCCTCTTCCCCCTAACTATTTGAATTTAGAAATTTTTCCGATATCGATCTTTTGATCTCATTTCATTTCAAATTCCTTTCATGCCCCCTCCCATGCCTATTGATACTGCGATGGATTATAAGTATGGCACGTTTATTCTTGTTTAAAAGATAAAATTAATAATTAAGGTATCTGATAAAAGTTATATCTTCTAAAGTTTACGAGATATCTTTTATAAGACATCTTATATTTTTTTCTTTATAAGATATCCCATTACTTTGATACATGTAGATATCTAGTATATATAAGATAAACTTTACAAGACATTTTATTAATGTAATCTTAAATCCCCGTTGTTAAATCAAAACCGATATTGAATCTCACGCTACGTACGGTGCAACTTACATTGAAATCAAATAAATACGGGAGTACACCTATTGTCCGTTCAGGGAGAAGTGAAACTGACACTTGTTAAGCACGAGATAATATAATGCCAAATACTTGGGAACGTCTACCTATAATTTAACCGACCAATCAAAAGCGCTCTTTAAAATCACTCGGGGACTTTCCAATGAACTATCTGGAGCACGTCATGTACTTGCCGATATGTTTCGTTCACACTTACTGTAAATCCACAATAAACCTAAGTAGCCTGAATGTCTAGTTGTTAACAAGTGTTCTATTAAAGAAGCCTGAATATCTAGTTGTTAACAAGTGTTCTATTAAAGAAGCCTGAATATCTAGTTGTTAACAAGTGTTAAACCCCAGAAGCCTGAATGTCTAGTTGTTAACAAGTGTTCTATTAAAGAAGCCTGAATATCTAGTTGTTAATATGTGTTTTATTAAAGAAGCCTGAATATCTAGTTGTTAACAAGTCTTAAACCCCACAAGTCTCAATGGCTAGTTGTTTACAAGTGTTAAACCCAAGAAGACTGAATATCTAGTTGTTAACTAGTGTTAAAACCCCAGAAGCCTGAATATCTAGCTGTTAACAAGTGTTTTATTAAAGAAGCCTGAATATCTAGTTGTTAACAAGTGTTAAACCTTAGTAAAGAAACCTGAATATCTAGTTGTCAACGAGTGTTAAACCCTTGTAAAGAAGTCTGAATATCTAGTTGCTAACAAGTGTTAAACCCCAGAAGTCTAAATATCTAGTTGTTAACAAGGTGAAGATAACGAACAGTGATCAATCTCATAACACCTATAAGCAATACATAATAGATAGTTGGGCAAACATGGCCCCTGGACACACCAGAGGTGGGATCAGGTGCCTAGTAAGAGTAAGTATCCCCTGTTGACCGGTCGCACCTGCCGTGAGCCCTATATCCTGATTAGGTAAACGGAGTTATCCGCAATCAAAATCAGTGTGCCAAGAACGGCTTAACAATCGATATGAAACACGTCAGATAGCATTTGACCCAATGATAGGTTGTATTGACGAACTAGATCGTTATAACGACCATAGAATTTGCGAAATGCTGACTTCAATCGAGACTGTTAAAACTTCTGCACCATCAACTTGTTTGTCAGTAGCTTACCTCGATTTAGAAACTGGCTATACGCAGAACAAGCTCTTGCATATCGAATCAGTTGAGATATATAAACACCATATGCAGGTGATAATGGAATATTTCTACATAAATACGGGAATTTGACGATGGAGAAGCTGAAATCTCCTGTTTGTCATACAGTTGAGTTGTGAGTTTACCGTTAATGTCTACTTTCAATAAAATATCTAAGTATGAAGCAGAAGTGGACGACTCTGTGGTGTCCTTTATATCGAGCTCACAGGGATATATCAAATCGACATATGAATGAAAGCTATCATTGTTAATAGACAAAACGTCATCGATATATCTAAATGTCGAATTGAAGGCCACATCCAGAGATTTTTTCTTCTCGCGTAGAAGTTTTTGAATAAATTCTGCTTCATATGAATATAGAAACAGGTCAGCTAACAAAGGAGCACAATTCGTGCCCATGGGAATTCAACAGACTGTTGGAAGACCTGATCACCAATGACCACGAAGATATTGTCAATGAGGAACTCTAGCATATTTTTTATTTCAACTGCAGAGTACTTGTGCATGGAATCAGAGTGGTGTTTAACAAAGTAAGTTTTTGAATGGCTGATCACTAGATATAAATATTTCCGTTTTCCGTTTTTGTTAAAGAAGCAACTGTCTATGATGTCAAAAAGTCTAGTCTTTAATTTATCGTGAGGAATGGTTTTGTGTAGTGTTGAAAAGTCATATTTTTAATGTTATTGATTTGGGAAAAATTCTGCGATTTCAAGTTTACTAGAAGTTCTTTAGAATTTTTTAGAATCCACATTTGATTAACACCACTTCTGGCATATGTAGTGTTGAACCCCAAAGTAATAGTACATCTGAGTGAAATTACTAAGATGTACAATCAGCCTATCACATGGTGGGGGTTATAAACCAATATCCAGGCCTATAAACTAGGTGGAATTAGGATATTTGTTATTGATACACTACAAAACCGAATCTATAGAAGAAATTCATTGGACATCAGAATTCTATTGTTAAGTTTCGGTTAGATGTCCTGCACTTACTGACACACACACGTATATTTGGTTTCGAGATGAATATACTGTATATAGGATTATTTCCCCAGTGGGTTTTTTTCCCCGCCCCTCTACACAGTGATGTTAAAAACAAAAATCTGAGAGAAAGCTATTTTGTCTAGTCTTTCATTTGAAAATATTTCATTTTATGTGTTCAATATACAAAAGGATCGCAAACAAGTTCTCACAACATAAGGTTTCCTTTCTTGTCTTTAACTCACCCACTGACCACGAGAGCGAAAATAAATTGAGGGCGAATATTTCCCAATATACATGTATATACAGCAATTTGACAGTGTTGAACATATAGTTACGGATTCATTAAATGAGAATATAATAATATCTTTAAAAAATAAGCATTATCTCGTAATTTTACGGGGGAAATTATCTCATAATTATCTCATAATTACGAGAAAATTTCTTGGTATTATGAGATAAGTATTTCGATATTAGGAGAAATGAATATTTTGTATTATAATGAATATATAGTTAATTAGAAATGAATGACAGCACAGAGCCTTCCACATCTGCTTCGTACTTAGATATTTTATTGAAGATAGATGTTAACGGCAAACTAACAACTCTACTATATGACATTATATAAAGCTTTATGCCAAACTGGATGACTTCAGCTTCTCCATCGTCAACTTCCCATATCTTTGCAGTAATATTCCATTGTCATCTCTATATGGGGTTTATGTCTCTCAATTGATTCGATAGGCAATATCTTGTTCTTCGTATGATCAGTTTTTAAATCGAGACAGCCTACTGACAAACAAGTTGATGTTACAGGGATTTCAACAATCTCGTTTAAAGTAAGAATTTTGCAAAGTCTATGGTTGTTATAATGACCTAGTTTACCAATACAACCTGCCATTGGGTCAAATGCTGTCTGACAGGCATTGATTTTGATTACGGATTCCTCCGTTTACCTGATCAAGATATAGGACTCACAGTGGGTTTGACCGGTCGATAGGGGATGCTTACTCCTCCGAGGTACCTGAACCCATCTCTGCTATATCCGGGGGGGGGGGGGGTGTCCAATTCTCTATTTTGTATTCCTTATAGCAGTTATGAAATTGATTACGGTTCGTTACTAGCGAAAATTCAAACTTGCCGAAGCCATGAACCTTGGAGTCTGGGAGTGGTCAGAGTGGTACAATTATAATGTCAATATGCAAGTACGCTTGCACAGTGCATTTGTTCAAATCATTAGCCCTGGAGTTTGGGCAATACCTACAAGAAAGGTTTAAAAGTTATACATCAAACGTCATATTCGTGGCCTGTAGACTTCACAGATATGGTCAGTTTTGGGTGATGTGGTCAGTTTTGAGTGTGACCCTTTCAGAAATGTGATCGGTTTTGAGTGTAACCTTTACATATTCTTGGTATGTATATATACCTTGGAGATGGGTCAGTTTTAAGTGTGACCACCCTTAAAGATATGTGATCAGTTTCTAATGCCCTCCTTATATAATCATTGCACATGTGGATTGCATCCATTTAATTAATGATGTCAAGTTAATTAAAATCAAACTCCAACCAGGGTATTAAATGGCAGTCAAATTTTAATTGCACATGCATTGTTGGGGTTTGTCCTGATACACAATACAATGTATCAGTTTTACTATCAATATTTATTGCGGTTGGAGCAGATATTAGTTATCGGGATAACTATCCAAATATAAAACAAAAACAAACGAGATTATTAATTATGTAACGTTTAAACTTACTTTGTACTCGAAAGGCTTCAGAGTTATGTAATTTGGGCTTTTTTTTTTTTTTTTTTTTTTTTTTTTTTTTACATCGTCACATTTTTCCAACGCTTATCATGTGCGTTACCTTTCCATGGGGTATCTTGCATTCTGTACGATACATTAATTACTTCTGTATTACATATTTATTATGCAACTGTTTATTGATAATGTAATCTGATAAGTCATTAATTTGGCTTAATAACGAATGAACAAATACATGTCTGCCAACAGATAAAAAAGTCAATATATTTAGGATGTTCGTTCCTGAGTATATTTAGTCATATGAAAAAAAGGTTTGCCTGCAGTCTATTTTCATTATTTACTTCTATGACAAATAACAAACTCAGAATGACCCAGATGACATTAAACATTTTCACGATATCTCATTTGGTACATGTATCAGTTGTTATAAAATATCGATAACTTTTATCTAATCTTACTAGGAAAATTACCAAAGCCATGAACTTGTACTTGTATAAAACTTATACACACACAGTATACGTTACATCACCGCAAATAATTTATCAAAAAATTAAAAAAAAGAAAATACAATGTATATGATGATCCAACAGAATAGTGCAACAAAAAAGTTTTATTTTTAACATCACTATTTTTATTTAAAATTGTACAGGAAGTGCAAAATCCCTATTTATTTAGAATGACATTCTGATTTTGGTTCTCTAGCAGCGTAGTTTGGTTCCCTTCCCTGATCGTGATGTGAACTACATGTATACACACAATAACAGAAGCATATATACGTACAGTACCACAGGCAATTGCATCGCTTGGGGTCCAATTTACTACTAAAGAGTACCGGTACTCTTTATATAGTAAATTCGACCCCAAGCTATGCAATTGCCTGTGGTACGTACGTAGCTAGGTCTCCAATACATACATCTCCTTTCATTTTTTTTTAAATGCCACAACTATTAACATCAGTGTGAAGTGCTTTCGTAATTTAAGTCCATTTGATCATGTGGTCATTTGCATAAAATTAAAATTTTGAACGTATTCGATATCTGATTTAATGATACCGTTGGGATATCATTTAACTCAAAGATCTCTATTTCATTTCAGATCAATTGTGTCTGTCGAAACTGATGAATTCACTATAGAAGTTTGCAAAATGTATTTACTGGATTTTATGAAAGGATTTATAGATCTCAGGACTGATAACAAGATATCCAATTTCAGAGAATTTTAATTGGAGGTCCCATGCATGGACAAAGAGTAATAACTCAAATTGGCAAAATTTACGAAAGAAACAAGCAATCTAAAACATATTCAGAGACTGCAAACTCAAAGGTTCCCCAAATCTAACCACGGTATTTTCTGAACTTAAAGACTGATGCTGGATGATAGTGAAGATAACGAACATGCAGCGATCAATCTGATAACTCCTATAAAGAATACAAAATAGAGAGTTGGGCGAACACGGATCCCCGGACGTACCAGAGGTGGGATCAGGTGCCTAGGAGGAGTAAGCATCCCCTGTCGACCGGTCACACTCGCCCTGAGTCCTATATCTTGATAAAGTAAACAGAGTAATCCGTAGTCAAAATCAATGTGCCAAGAACGACCTAACAATCGGTATGAAACAGTCAGACAGCATTTGACCCAATGATAGGCTTTATTGGCAAACTAGATCATTATAACGACCATAGAATTGGCAAAATGCTGACTTTGAACGAGATAGTTGAAACCCCTGTAACATCAACTTGTTTGTCTCGATTTAAAAACTGATCATGCGAAAAGCAAGCTCTTGCGGATCGAATCAGCTAAGAAACATAAACACCATATGCATGTGAGAATGGAATATTGTTACATAATTAAGGGAAGTTGACAATGGAGATAAAGTTGTCATAAAGTTGAGTTGTTAGTTTGCCATTAATATCTATTTTTGATAAGATATCTAAGTATACGAAGCAGATGTGGAGGACTCTGTGGTGTCTTTTATTTCGAGTTTATAGGGATATATTGAATCGACATATGGTTGAAAATGATTATTGTTAATAGATAAAACGTCGATATATCTAAATGGCCGCAGCAAGAGATTTTTTCTTTTCATGAAGAAGCTTTTGAATAAATTCTGCTTCACAAGAATATAAAAACAAGACAGCTACCAAAGGAACACAATTTTGTGCCCATGGGAATTCCAACAGACTGTTGGAAGATCTGATCATCAAAGACTACGACGATATTTTCAAAGAGGAACTCAAACATCTCTTTTATTTCAACCTCAGAGTACTTGTGCGTGGAATCAGAGTGGTGTTTAACAAAGTAATGTTTGAATGACTGATCACTAGATGTGAATAGTTTCGTGTTTGCGTTTTTGTTGAAGAAGCAACTGTCTGTGTTGTCAAAATGTCTAGTCTTTAATTTATCGCGAGGAATGGTTATTTAAAGTGTTGATCGATTGGTTGTATCTTGTTTAACGTCCCTCTCGAGAATTTTTTACTCATATGGAGACGTCACCAAGACCGGTGAAGGGCTTCAAATTTAAACCTATGCTCGGCGCTTACGGCCATTGAACAGTGAGGGATCTTTATCGTGCCACACCTACTGTGACACGGAACATCCGATTTTAAGGTCATCTCCGAGGATCCGTGATAGTCACACCTGATGCCGAGCGTTTGGCGATGGAACTGTCACTACCTGTGTTTAAACGACTTAGGTCTGACCTTCCGCATGCGGGGCGAACGCTCTATCTCTTGGCCACCGCGGCAGTGTAAAGTGTTGAAAAGTCACAAGTTTTGATGTTGTTGAATTGAGAAAAGTTCTGCGATTTCAATTTACTCAAAGTTCTTTAGAATTTTTTAGAATCCACATTTGATTTACACCACTTCTGGCATATGTAGTCGCACAGTAAGTTTGAAGTTTCTCCTTCACAGCTGTTAACACTTTCATGAGGAGCAAAGATAGGGGCTTGGTAGAGCACTTACTGGATCCAGCAATGTATCTTTGTTTGTAAGGGTTTTTTATGTAGTTTAGGAATCCAGTATAGGTACGGTAACTCATATTCATTCGACCCATTGACTGGAATATTAAATGAAAACCTGTGACTTTTCAACACTATACACGACCATTCCTCACGATAAATTAAAGACTAGACTTTTTGACATCATAGACAGTTGCTTCTTCAACAAAAACGGAAAACGGAAATATTCATATCTAGTGATCAGTCATTCAAAAACTTACTTTGTTAAACACCACTCTGATTCCACGCACAAGTACTCTGAAGTTGAAATAAAAAATATGCTAGAGTTCCTCATTGACAATATCTTAGTGGTTTTTGGTAATCAGGTCTTCCAACAGTCTGTTGGAATTCCCATGGGCACGAATTGTGCTCCTTTGTTAGCTGACCTGTTTTTATATTCATATGAAGCAGAATTTATTCAAAAACTTCTACGTGAGAAGAAAAAATCTCTCGCTGTGACCTTCAATTCGACTTTTAGATATATCGATGACGTTTTGTCTATCAACAATGATAGCTTTCATTCATATGTCGATTTGATATATCCCCGTGAGCTCGAAATAAAGGACACCACAGAGTCGTCCATTTCTGCTTCATACTTAGATATTTTATTGAAAGTAGACATTAACGGTAAACTCACAACTCAACTGTACGACAAACGGGATGATTTCAGCTTCTCCATCGTCAACTTCCCATATTTGTGTAGCAATATTTTATTATCACCTGCATATGGTGTTTATATATCTCAACTGATTCGATATGCAAGAGCTTGTTCTGGATATAGTCAGTTTTTAAATCGAGGTAAGCTACTGACAAACAAGTTGATGGTACAGGGATTTCAACAGTCTCGATTGAAGTCAGCATTTCGCAAATTTTATGGTCGTTATAACGATCTAGTTCGTCAATACAACCTTGCATTGGGTCAAATGCTGTCTGACGTGTTTCATACCGATTGTTAAGCCGTTCTTGGCAAACTGATTTTGACTGCGGATAACTCCGTTTACCTGATCAGGATATAGGGCTCACGGCGGGTGTAACCGGTCAACAGGGGATGCTTACTCCTCCTAGGCACCTGATCCCACCTCTGGTGTGTCCAGGGGTCCGTGTTTGCCCAACTATGCTTGTAGGAGTTATGAGATTGATCACTGTTCGTTATCTTCACCTTGCATTCATACTAACTCCTAATGCTACATAGCCTTAGCCACAAGTTTGCAACCTTATTCAAACTCAAAACTAAAATAAACCAACTTGAAAATGATGGAGCATCAGACATAATAAGCACTAAGCTACTGAATAATCTGGATATTTTTCGGTGGAAACCATGGGAATCAGTATTCTTTTATAAAAACAATGTCCATGACTGCATTTACGTCTTTGTCTATTTGCGACCTGGATCCTTCTGAGTGTGGCGCCACTTTTCAGACCACTCTAATAATTGAATATGAGTGATCGAATGAAGTAAAACTGATAAGGATATAGAGAACGACGTAGTCAAATAAAAACCCTAAAGAGGAGCCATATAGGCTAGTAAGGGCAATTGTGCTTACCTGAAAGATCCTACATGTATTATTGCATCACGTAGGGTCAGAATGAAGGTAAGTAACATTTTTTTCAGTGAAGAGTCCACGAAAGGAGTATGCAGAGGTAGCGGGTCCTAAGGATTTCCATCCCTCAGTTTGAGGCTGTAGAGGTACCACCTTGGTCCTGAGTGTTGGGCCATTTTTGTTTTCTATCCCTTTATCAGTTGATCACCTCATATTCAATCATTATAGAGGTCTGAAAAGTGGCTCCACCCTCGGGAGCCCCAGGAGGTATTCCTAAAGCCCCAAACTGAGAGCAGGAAATGGTGGTCCTTGGGTTCACCTACTTTGCATCTATACTCCTTTTGTGGACTCTTAAAAGATGTTATTTACCTTCATTATGATCTTATGCGATATAACATTTGAAAATTTTAGGTAAACTCAGTTGCCCTCGAGAGTCATTGTGACCCTTTTTAATTTAACAATATTTTAATTTGCTGAACATTGGACAACAGGCATTGCCTCCATATATATAAGCCCTCTTTCTTGAGTTAAGCGAGTCTATATACATTGTTTTCTTTTCGTCAATTTTCTTTCATTTCATCCCCCATATTCAATAATTATAGAGGTTTCAAGTGGCCCCATAATAAGGAAATGATAGTCCATGGGGTCCCCTACCTTGCCTCCCTACTTCTTCTGTGGACTTTATATCCCGTGGGGATCCGGGTTAGAATAGGTCCTCAGTACCCCCTTGCTTGTCGCAAGAGGCGACTAAATGGGGTGGTCCTTCGGAAGAGACCGCAACAACTGAGGTCCTGTGTCACAGCAGGTGTGGAACGATAAAGATCCCTCCCTGTTCAATGGCCATAAGCGCCGAGCATAGGCCTAAATTTTGTAGCCCTTTACCAGCAGTGGTGACGTCTCCATATGAGTGAAATATTCTCGAGAGGGACGTTAAACAATATTCATTCAATCAATATGTGGACTCTACACAGATTAAGCTGTTAGCTTCAATTACAACCCTATGTGATGTAAAATCAAGTTTTTTCAGGGGAGTTCAATACTTTTGATTTCCATTAGTGGAACTCTTCAAATTAAAGGCGCGTAAAGTCGTGCTACCGGGACAACGTAAACATTAGGCACACGTAATACGGCATTGAATACAAATTATAAAGAACTGCAAACCACAACACTGATCAGAATTATAAAGTTGAAATAAATAAAATTATGTTAACAAGAAAAAAGACAAACCTGTTAAACTATGTGAGGGAGCACAGGTACTGAATTTGCTAAATTTGACAGATATAAAAGCATCAACTGCAAGAGCAAGAAGAACTGTAAAGGAAAAAACCAATGCACATCCAACATAACGAAATTTTCTTGCAAATAATGGGATCCATATGCTTTTTTAAAAAGTTATTCTCTCAGACTATGAAGATATTTTATCATACAATTAGCGCAGGTTCATATGGCATTGACTTTGTAAGTATACATGCACCCCCCTCCTTTTCCAATATTTTAAAATAAATTATCCATCTGTCAAACTGCATTTTAAAAAAATTGTGACGTTTATAACACTAATGAACACAACTGTTATGTTTCCGAACTTCATCTAAGCTATTTCATAAATTACAACTGTCGATGGAATTCGAATAGAAAACATCGATTTTTGAAATAGATGCGATACATTATGTAGCGTTCAAAAACACGTTAGTTTTATATATTAGTGTTAGTTGCTTTTTTTTTTTTTTAATGCAATTTGACTAATGGCTATTTTACCAGATGATACCACGTTTTTTTTTAAAGTATATATATATTATTTAAAAAAAGGGGGGGGGGGCTATCAACGTTTTAATTATGTCCCGGTAATCTCGCACTTGCTCGCGAGACTTGTTCATTGACGCGCAAGGGTCATCAAAGCGCGATAACTCCGACGGGCTGGTAATAGGAAGTATTGCTGTGCAAGGCCATCATAACCCCTTATTTAGAGTTCTGTGGGTTCCTATACATTGTGGTCCATCGTTTTGATCAGTTTGGTGTCATTAAATCATCCCATATTCAATCATTAGAGATCTGAAGTGACCCCACCCTTGGACACCCCATACAGCCCCAAACTGAGGGCATGATAGTCCAAGGGTCCCCTACCGTGAGCCCATACTCCTTTTGTGGACTCTTCAAAGATTAAGCTGTTATCAAACTTCATTAGGACCCATGTGTTGGACCCATGTGTTGCAACATCAGGATCTTTCAGGTGAGCTCAATCAAACTTGATAATGAAGATTATGTTTATTGATTATTTGCTAATTTTCAGTATTTCGTCAGAGTACTCTCAGTACTTTGATGGATTTTCTTATTGGCTGCTAGCTTCTACAGGCTTATTGGCTGCTAGCTTCAGCCTAGTTACAAACATGCCCCCACAAACCCGCCCA
This sequence comes from Ostrea edulis, assembly GCF_947568905.1. Taxonomy (NCBI): domain Eukaryota; kingdom Metazoa; phylum Mollusca; class Bivalvia; order Ostreida; family Ostreidae; genus Ostrea; species Ostrea edulis. Next base: position 84,655,585 of record NC_079165.1, on the reverse strand, counting down.
TCCACACACACAAAATATAAGCAAGATTGACTGACATTTTTTATTCTACACTAAAAAATCTACCATAACCACTGTAGTATGTCTGATCGGCTACAATAATGAGTTGTTTTAAAACATGTATACAATTTTGTGTGTAATGTAAATCATACAGTTGAAGATTAACAAAAAACATAAAACAAGTGACACAAGACTAAAATGGGCTTAGAAAATAAATACAAAATATACAATGGTAAAACACTTAAGTCTCAGTGATATCAGATATAAATACTAATACGTGCATCTTCTAAAAAACAAAGTACACAAATTCTGATTCACAATCATACACGCAACATTTGTCCTGAGCAGAGGGTTGTGATGCAACAGCTGTTCAATTTCTGTCTATGAATTTAAGTTCCATCTTTTTGGAGTTTCACTCTCCATATAACATTTATCAGCAATAATACCTATATTCAATTTAGAAGGATTGTGCCAGTGAAGATGTGACTATTGTCAAAATCAAACTAACACCGACATGCAAGAAATATTATAAAACTTGAAATGTAAGTCAATTAAGAAAAATTACAGCACCTGCTCGAAAAATACATATAAATGCAGATCAGTTTCTACCACAAGAGTATTCGAATGTATCAAAATATATTACACTATCAAATTTTTCTCAAAGTGATAATTTGATGTAGAAAAAAAACCCTGATGAAATGAACATATGGTATATATTAATCTGGAAGACATTATTACAGCTTGCTTAGATACATATCAGTATTCTGAATCAGAATATATATAAAATAATTACATGAACAACCAAACAGAAATACTGAATGCATATATCAGTCTATTTTCTTTTTAAAAAATGGTATTTTCGACAAATTTTGCAAAGCAGATACAAAATAATAAAAAAGTAATTGAGATTTTCACAGCATACAAACAAGCACATCCACCCACACTCTCCTCATTACAACACTACAATGACACCAAGTGAACAGCACCAGTTGTAAGCTCTTATGCTTCCTTAACACAAATATAAGAATATCTGCTTCCACAGGCAAATTGTGGCATAAACACAAAAATCTGTCATTCTGTAACAACTAGGGACCAATTACACGAGTTAAGTTTAACTGACAGTTAATGTTTAGTTAAAACTATATAAATTGTAAGAGTTAATGGGAACTAACTGTCTGTTAAAGTTAACTATCCGTCATGCAATGTCCAATGAAATTATTGATGTAATTGACTAATGCACAATCCACAGCTGACTTTGTTTCCTGTTATTGATATACACATCGTTTTCTTCTTTTAATGATAAACATGAGTATCTTTCCCTTTGAATTCTTATTGCATTATACATGTCAGAGAGCCGTACTGAAACCACACAGAGCAAAATACCAAATGGCTGTGTTATCACACATTACTATAATTAAAGCTATAAAAATTAATTTGTGACTAGAAAATTCTGATAATTTATATGCATTTTTGAAATGAATAAATAAACACTATACAACATTTAAATTGGAAGCTTTTCAATACTTCCAATTTTTTCTTTATCATTCTCTCTGAGTATCTGTGTTTCATACATAAATCTCAAATACAATTAGAGTTATCTACCTTGTTTGCTCATGGCTACTTTTGTAAGTTTCTGTACAAAACTTTGGCACATTTATATTGTTTACATTTTTACAGATGGAGCACTCCAGTTACCCTACACTTATTATGGACTTGCCATGACTGTAGCTTAAACATTTACAAATAAGTATTTAAAAAACGTGTTTTGTCATTCCTTAAAATATGTGAATCACAACCAAATCTTGCACACATCAACTATCAGTATCAAGTTATAACCTGTTACAACCAATATTGATATACATATATATGTAAACAAAAAATCAGAAATATAATTCTTTTTTTTTAAAAATGCATGATTTCACAACATTAAGGCACTTGTTTCATCATTTTGATATGTTTGTCAGAAAAAAATATCTCCTGTATAAAAAATGTTGAAAATAATTTTACTGAAGAATACCAGTATAAAAGAAGCTTAAGCATGTAGAGGTCTAATGATTGAAATGTGTGACAATTCTTTGTTTCACAGGTATGCCTTTCTGATGGTAATGAAATGCCAATGATTCACTTGGCAATGTACATGTATATGCACAAAAAACATTTCAACAAAAAAGAATTTTTCCCATCTCACATACTCATACTATACACATTTGTTTTCTCAAAGAATTAGCTTGTGCAAAATACAAACAAATATTGCATATATATAAAATCTCTATTCATCATTACAAATATCTGAACTTTCTTACAATGTACCGGTAATCAGCACAAAGTGTACTACTCTATAGGCCTCCTGCTACTACAACCAAATTATTTCTTAATTAAACTGTGTACCCCAAGCCCCCCACCCCACCCCCCACCCCCCAAAAAAAATTGATGTGTCTGATTTAGACAACTTCCATTGCAGACATTATTAAGGAAGATTAATACACCAATGAAAATGTTCTGGATCATAATTGAAAGATATGCACAATAATATTTTGAAATTGAAAACTTTACAATTCACCTTATTTCCTAAAAAATTTAAATTTCGGTAAAGTGTCACAGGAGTAAACATGAAAACCTCTGTGGGGCTCAATAGATCAACAGGCTCACACATTACTCCCAGAGCTAACCCAGCCTGTAACAAAATTTAAAAAGACACAGAATATGTGACTGATACTTATTCACGTATTTGTGTCTCAAAAACAAGTCATCCATTTTAACAATGTCTTATCCATCCTTAACATGATTAAGTTGGAGCCAAAATTTTCCGTCTTGTAATAAGTTTAGTTCATAACACCCCCACCACCCAACCCTTTCCGAGCCTGGCCCTCCGCTCCACTCACACATACAGGCAGACACGCCCCTCCTTGTTAACAGGCAGACACTCCCCCTCCTTGTTAGTTGTATTCCTCTTCATTTCGGCCCACACAGAAGTAAAGTATACTAGCGATCAGTGACAAGGCAGTGGAACCCACCGCCACCCAATAGCTCCAGCCGAACAGGAGGATGGTGTCCGTATTGCGGTTCTTCACTGTCATGACCTCTGCTTTGTTTCTGAGGTAAGCCTCCGCTCCGAATAACGAAATGGCCACCGCCAGTAGGAGAACTGAAAATGTAGGTCTGCTGATTAAAATATCATCTAATAGGTGTTTTATATCATATTTCAAAGGAAAAACTATCATCATAGGCACATACTTTGGTATAATTAGGTAAATATACTGAATATGTGTGTTGAGGTCTTTCACCATTAAACATCTAAGTCACGGGGAATGAGGAATATAAGCTTTGATTGAGATTAGGGGACAGAAAAATATATACAACTGTATGCTATATTGCTATACATCTTTTCAAACTTGACTGGGATGATATTTTCACACTGTACTGTAGTACAGAATTGTGGTAGTGGACATTCTTAGTGATTCACATCCTTATTTTCCTGTCTATTTTCGTCACTAAATATCATTATTTAGGCCTCTTAACATAAATGAGCCATTCATAAGGTGTAGCTGGCTCTCAGCAGGTGAGACATTTTCCCTGCAGGTGCCTCTCAGGTGGGGCAGTAAAATGACAAGCAGTCTACCTGTAACCTGTCAACAATTAAATATTACAGCATTTCAACCTTGTAAGCAATTTTTATTGCCTCTGTTTGGGATTCACATAATTACAGATGTTTACAAAGTTCTCTATTTGAATGTGAAAATACCAGGCCATGTGATGAATCATAAATTTTAAAACAAACCATGCACTCATGAATAATGGATGATTTTTTGTAAGAAATGCCTTTAATACAAATTTTAACACTAATCGTTGCTCTGCATTCACATACAGGCTAACAAAACGAAGTGTCTGTGCAGTGTCACCAGAGAGATGAATAGTACAAAATACCAGATCAGTGTCTATTGTATTTTAGTGACTGCAATTCAATGACATTTCATAAAATTTCATAATGTATATTGCACCTTTTCATTACAACATAAAAACAAAAGCTAATTCTATCTAAAGAGTCAGATCAGCTATATTTCCAACTAAAATGTTTAGATCCCCCCCCTCTCTCTCTTGTGGTGATGTGAGTGATTATTGAAATACTGCTTTATAATATATCACTATGTATGTTTAGAACAACATTACCAAGGTCAACACCACAGTATACAAAAATACTTAAGTCGGAAAGCATTTTAAAAAAACCTCGCTACTGTAAAACCAGTTGCACTTATTCAACCAAATTAGAGGCATTTCCTTATTCAGAATATCACATTGAACACAATCTCATTTAGGTATGCAGCAAAAAGAAAAATACAAGAGGTCTATGGGCCACAATGCAAACAGTCATCAAAGTAACCTAGGCTTGCTCATATACAGAAAAACACAGAAAATATATGTTCAGAACACCAAGAGTGGAATTCTTCCAACCTATTGTGGATCCATTTTGATTGTGGTACAACTGTACAGAATACAGAAACTTAAGAATCTACAGAACATGGGGGAGGGGCACCTATGTAATTCACCCACTGTGTCTGTGTACATAACTCCTCAGTTAAAGGAAGATATTTAAACAAGTAGCTATTGGACCTTAAACTCAACTGAGCCATCTTACTAAAACATGGATAGTGTTTCAACAATAAGACATGTCCTATCATACAATGCGGTCAAACTTTAGTATTATATACACTATACTGGGGACTCGTTCTGACTCCAGGGTAAAGGAAACTTAATTAATCTGTACTACAAAGAAATACTTCCAAATAAGGAGGGTTAACTATATCATTGTGATTCATTCCAATAAAAATGCACCCCCAAAATGGCCCTCCTTAAGATCCAACATGAATTTACACTAGATATGACTTTGTTTACATTGCTAAATTGCTCTACTTTTGTTATTGAGAAGACATACATGGGTCACAATGCTCACCACCACATTTTCATTACATGTATATCAAAATTATCTTCACCACTTATATAAATGAGGAGAAATTCAAGTTAGATATATTGTATACTTGTTATAGAGAAAAAAAATTCTAAAATAGATTTCAATTATATATTGATGCAGACTTAAAACATCCACTGTGGCCCCATCCCATACCTTGGGGGTCTTGGTACATGTATAAACAAACTCAACTCTACACTGCATAATATGACTCACAATTGAACATGTGACTGGACTGGCACTACATGTCTTGAGATTATAAGTCTTTTCTCTTCTACTATTATAACCACCATTTTCCAGATATATTCATAAGTAAAAGAGATATTCAGAAATATAAAATTTTTGGAACTCTTCAGAAAAAGAAGTTAAAAAAATTATGCATCACAAGAGGACCTCTTGATGCATCCAAATTAATGATGGTTAAAAGATTCATTTCTGATACAAAAATACCTGCCTGATTTAAAGATTATTTTTCAAAATGTTTTAAGCAAATACTGGAGCATCAAAAACATGAAAATTAAATGAAATTAAATTTTGGATGTCTTAATTTCAATGAAAGGCAACACACAAAACAATTCACAATACCAAGCCCACCATATGTGGTCACAGTGGATATTTACTTAAATTTAATGCAGTTGGTTAGATATTTTCGAGTCATTTAATCAACTGCTACACAAATATACCACCATCATTACATGCAAATTAAGTTCATCATTTTTATATGCAATGATCAATATATTGATTATTGACTGCAGTTCACTTTTTATAGCTGACGTGGTAAATGGTAGAGAAAATGATGAATTATGTACTGTGTGTACTACACGTGTGTACTGATTGATAAGACACCCCTCCCCACTTTTCCTCAATGTTGAGGTTTGGCAGAACTATATAGTTTTTTTTGTCAAGAATTTTCAGATAGATGTGAAATTTTTTCTCTGTCTGCTTCCTCCTACCCCACCCCAGTACCCCACCCCTTCCCACTTTCAAAATCAATGCTACTTTAATACCTGAACTCACTATGTCTGATAGTTATCTGTGCTTGCTTATTGAAAAGCTGCTAAACTGTATATTGTTGTACGTGTCTAAATATCAGAAAAAATATTTAGAATTTTCCTATATTTTTATGTACCCTCGTTCTTCAGAGGATTTTGAAATTCAAACCCCATGCATACTATCATGCCTATTGGAAACCAAATCTGACCCAAGTGATAATTAAAAACAAACAAACAACTCGAATCTACACTATACATACAGATGTTGTAGCTGAAGAACTGTAGCTCTCTGAAAAAAAATATTGTGACTGTTTCATCACAATATTTTTTTTCAGAGAGCTACAGTTCTGCAGCTAAGATGTTTGTCGATTCATATCATAAATTGTTGTTCTTGAAAACATTTTGAAATTAAAACCCTATTGTGGCTCCATCGATCTGACCGAAGTGGTCATGGCTTGATAAAAAAAATGCACATGAATCATAATTATGACAACAAGAGTATATACTTCTATAAATACAGACTTTATTCTAGCTTGTTCTAGAGAAGATGTTGTATTAGCTGTCAAAGAATAAACATTAATTGCCATTGTTTCATTTTTCTACGTGCATAACTTTACAGAAAGCTGAACCAAAGCAAACCCTGGGCCTACTTTTTGGGTCTACTAGTGCTGTGTACCACAGCAATACACAACTTCCGAGATATATAAGCTCTTCTGTGATAGAGGTACGTTCAGTGTTCTGTTGAATGTTTGGGTGGGTACAAGATGAAGACTAGCTATGTAAATATGGATAAAAGTAATGAAAGTGTAAATTTTGTTTATACCAGCCGTTGGTATATATTAAACTATCATATCAAGAATAATATTTGATTGAATTATAGCCTGTCATTAAATTAAATATGAAATTGTTTTTTACTTCCTCTTCTGCACGAGTGATATTTTAATCAAAGAAACAAGAGGCCCATGGGCCACATCGCTCACCTGAGTCACCTTGGCCCATATCTGAAGAATTTCCATATATATTTGCATGTAAAACCTTAGTCCCTATTATGGCCCAAACTACCCTTTGCAAACTGAATCTACACTATGTCAGAAAGCTTTCATGTAAATGTCAACTTCTTTGGCCCAATGGTTCTTGAGAAGAAGATTTTTAAAGCTTTTTCCTATATTTGTATGTAAAACTTTGACCCCCCCCCCCCCCCACTTGTGGCCCCATCCTACCCCCCGGGGGCCATGATTTGAACAAACTTGAATCTGCACTATGTCAGAAAGTTTTCTTGTAAATATCAGCTTTTCTGACTCAGTGGTTATTGAGAAAAAGATTTTAACTATATATTTGTATGTAAAACTTTGATCCCCCTTGTGGCCCCATCCTACCCCCGGGGGCCATGATTTGAACAAACTTGAATCTGCATCATGTCAGGAAGCTTTCATGTAAAAATCAGCTTTTCTGGCTCAGTGGTTCTTGAGAAGAAGATTTTTCCTATATATTTGTATGTAAAACTTTGATCCCCTATTGTGGCCCCATCCAACCCCCGGAGCCCATGATGTGAACAAACTTGAATCTGCATTATGTCAGGAAGCTTTCATGTAAATCTCAGCTTTTCTGGCTTAGTGGTTCTTGGGAAGATTTTTAAAGTTTTTCCCTATATATTTGTATGTAAAACTTTGATCCCCTATTGTGGCCCCATCCTACCCCCCGGGGCCATGATTTCTGCAATCTGTCAGAAAGTTTTCATGTAAAAATCAGCTTTTCTGGTTCAGTGGTTCTTGAGAAGATTTTTAAAGATTTTTCCTATATACAGTCAAACTCGAATATAGCGAACACGGATATAGCGAAATTACGGCTATAGCGAAGTGAAAACGATTTCCCCGGCAAATTCTTTATATATTCTATATAAAAATTTGCGTCTATAACGAACACGGATATAGCGAATTTACAGATATAACGAAGTAAATTCCTATTCCCCTTGAATTAAAAATGAAAGTAAAAATCACCTTTTATAACGAATTTATTTTTTTCATTTTAAACTCTGTGTGATTTTTAACAATCGTTTTCCACTGACATAAAGGATCCACACTTATTACAAAATTTCTGTTTGTATATTTTCAAAAAAGGTTGTTAACGCAAAACAATACTCACACATACATTTAGGAAATATATTGTCGGTATTATTTACTATTCTCGTTAATTAAATTTGAAGTTTGATTGCATTAATTTTATCGTACACTCCTTTATTTGTGTAAAGCAGCAAGTAAATGACAATTGCAATAGACTGTACTTGTATGTATTGCGCAAAATTTTGTTGACATTTCTCTCTCGACATGTTCTTGCATGACTTAATAATCCATCAAGATAAGTTATATATAAATCAATGTGTATATTTCTTGTATAAAAATATTTCTTCTTAAAAATGTATAGGCTTCATTTCTCTTAAAGACGATACACACGCAAGTATATCGATTGCTGCTTTCTTATATAACTGGTATACATGCAGAACAAATCAGTTTTATAACGAATTCGTTGTATTTGAATTATGAATTCGCTATAAACGTATAGCGAATTACGCTTATACCAAAAATTCGCTATATCAGAGTTTCACTGTATTTGTATGTAAAACTTTGATCCCCTATTGTGGCCCCATCCAACCCCGGGGCCCATGATTTGAACAAACTTGAATCTGCATTATGTCAGGAAGCTTTCATGTAAATCTCAGCTTTTCTGGCTTAGTGGTTCTTGAGAAGAAGATTTTTAAAGTTTTTCCCTATATATTTGTATGTAAAACTTTGATCCCCCCTTGTGGCCCCATCCTACCACCGGGGGCCATGATTTGAACAAATTTAAATCTGCAATATGTCAAGAAGCTTTCAGGTAAATTTCAGCTCTTCTGGCCCAGTGTTTCTTGAGAAGATTTTTAAATGACCCGTCCCACCCTATTTTTGCATTTTTGTGATTATCTCCCCTTTGAAAGGGACATGGCCCTTCATTTGAACAAACTTGAAAGCCCTTCATCCAAGGATGCTTTTGGCCACGTTTGGTTGAAATTGGCCCAGTGGTTCATGAGAAGAAGATGAAAATGTGAAAAGTTTACAGACAGACTGACAGACAGACGGACGCCGGACAAAATGTGATCAGAAAAGCTCATTTGAACCTTCGGTTCAGGTGAGCTAAAAAGTTATTATCAATTTTTGTTTGAGCTATTCAACTATTTAATGCCAATGAACTTAATACTAATATTGTGTGCCCCTGCAGTTTGGGTGGTAATTTAATGCATGTCAGATAATCGGCCTTTAGGCAATATATGAAGGCAGTACGTGATAAGCATTTGTACCCACTGCGTGTGGACGATAGTATGTTTTGCGTCTTACTGTGCATAAGAGTTCCACAAAGGGAAAGAACTATTGGGCAACTCGGAAATTGCGTATTACTGTAATCAATTTATTTTAATTAAATCTTAATTATAACATACATGTATATACAATGTAGAAATATCATAAAATGAAAATCTAAAATAAAGCTGCTAACTTAATTGTCAAGAAATTTGAAGATATAATTATATATACATGTATTTACAGGGTTTTGCCAAGTTTCTCTTGTGATTTTCAAACCATTTACAAGCAACTCTCAAAGATTTATCATTATAATCATAACATTTTAAAACCCATGGAACATTAGCTGTAATTTTGTCATAAAAAATTGAATTCATTGAAATCCACTTTTTTTTTTTTTTTACAAGCAATTAACATAATCATAACATTTTAAAACCCATAGAATGAAAGATAATGTCCAGAAAAAATACCGAAGTTCTGTTTAAAGGGGCATAAACGAATTTGTCACTAAAAATTTAATTCAATGAAAATTACTCACTATTATATAATTCAGTGTAACATGGTCAGTATTTAATTATTCAAAGATTTTTTAACCTTAAAGCAGGCAAATGGAAATCTGTAATTTTGGTGATTAAATAATTATTGTCTTGCAAGCCAATAATTCTTCCTTATATACATGTATATATATATTTTTTTTACACTACAAGCAGTTATCTATAACATACTTTTATCATGTTTATTAGGTTTCTCTTGTTTTTGTACAAAATAAAAGTTTTTATTATTCATTAATATAATATATCCTTATGCCACCAAGATATTTTGTACAAAATAAAAGTTTTTATTATTCATTAATATAATATATCCTTATGCCACCAAGATATTTTGAGAATAAAATGCCCCTTTATCATATTTTCTGATCATGCATTAATCATCATATGCATAAAACATTCACAAAATGAAAAGATTTAAAAAAAAAAAAAAAAAAAAAATGAAATAGGTTTAGTTTAGAATAGATCAACATGTTTTGATCAATTGTTTAACCTATATTCAGGTGAGCTAAATTAAATCTAGAGGTTCTAAGGAATTGGAAACTCGATCAACTGAATTTTTTCCCCACTGAAGGTTAAAAGTAATCATACACTTGGTACAGAGCATAATCAGGTATTTTTCAGTTAAAAAAGGACAAGTAAAGTTTATAAAAAAATTAGCTGATCGGATGTCAAACAGAACTTAAAAGTTAATTAGCTGTCCTTATTCTTGTGTTGCATCTTAACTCCAATCATTATATATATGTACATCATATTCTGAACAACCCCTCTACATACACAAAAACCCTCGATCCACAAACACATTCAAATTGGCACAGTGATTTTTATGACAGGGATGGCATTTTCACTTGTCCAACTGGTATCCAATTTAATCATGAGAGCAATTTTACTTCCCCAACAAAAAATCTGATAGCCTAGGCCAATGGCTCCATGGTGGTTTAACTGGAGATTGCTGGACAACAAACAAGAAATGGCAAGTGATGGAGCATGGTCAGATACATGTGCTTCTTTAGGTAAAACTTGTGACAGACGTGTCAATCACGCTTTTTCACCCCCAGAGCTACAGTTCTTCCACTAGAGTGTGTACGATGGCGGTGGAAGAGTTCTGAATTATGTTTTTTCCCCCCACCAAACTGACGATATTTCTCCAGCTGCCAATCTTCCAACCCTCTTACAAAAAACAAGACTTTGCATCAGAGAATTTCTGAGATAACTCTATCATTCATTTTTGCATGTAATGGTTGATCCTAAATATAGGTTTGCCAATCTTTTAAACAAAAAACAGCAACTGATGAATGTTTAACATGCTAAAAAGTATCTGTTTTAAAGTTTACATGTTTAAATGGTTCTCTGAATTTACAAGTGGATTATAAATTTTAAAATGTCTGAAAGTCATTTTACAGTTTTATACATTACTTAATACCCGAGCAAAGGACAAACATTTTTTTTTTTTTTACACGTCTCTTTACACGCATTAAGACTTTATGCCCCAAAAAGAAAAAAAATTTCAAACACTGTCTTGCATCACATGCATCTGTATGACTCCATATCCCAGAAATAGAATGGAGAAATTTCTGCTTGTTTAATGTCTGAGACAAACCTGGTACAAATTTACCTGTCTGCGTGTACCTGATTATGAAAATGTCAGAATTACTGGTCAAAATAATGCAGGGTGAAAAATATACCTATTCTCTGATTCTTACAACATATACTGTACTTCTGGCTATTTCTAAAAATCCACGCAGACAGCAGCATTTTTCAATATCTAGTATTAAAACATTTGTATGTGTTCTGTTCTAATCAGACACCTTGATACAAATCAACTTCAACCCGTGCAGTTCATATCTTCCCTCCTACATGTATTGGATATTTTTTTATACAACACTCTCTTATTTTCTCAAATAAGAAATCCAGGCATTCAAACAGCTCAGAGATTCAATAGATCATCAATGGGGAGGAAATACAGATCAACGCAAGTTTTCAACAAACTTTATTACTGATCATGAACCCTGTGTTTATTACAGTATAATAGATAAGTCATTTCATGATTTATACGTCCAGACTGTGTATTGTCTAACAGCATAAGTGTGCTATTATTATGATTTTATGAAGGAAATAAATATAAACAAAACATGGCCAAAAATGAACATCATGTGTGATCCTAATGTCCCTGTTATCACACAAGCAGAAAGTCTTTTCTCTAGTCTCCATACAATGTCACCACCAATTCTCTGTTTTCATTTCACATCATGTGTTTGCTCATGAAATATAACACCCCACTGTACAGTTTGAAAAATATGTTTGTGAAGTTAAATTCTTATATAATTCAAGAATGCTATTGAGAGAATCTATATTAAGTCTAATCTATTCTATAGTAAGAAATATACATTATCAGTGTTAAAAAAGCAGTCAGTCTGACAATCAAACCTGAAATGAGGTAATTTTCTCAGATTCTACATCTATACATACACGTAAGGTTGGCAAATGCTCCAGTGGCTTGGTATGGGTTACATCCCTTGCAGGCCCAGCAGAGAGAAAACAGACCAATCAGGAGAGACAGCATTGAACTAGCTACTGCACATGACATCAATCCCTGGACAGCCTTGAACCAGTCTGTAAGGTCAAATTAAAACAGTTAATGGAAACTTCAAAGAAATACCAGGTCTGCCCCATAGATTTACCATTCATCTGGTACATGTTAAATAATTTCTATGCTGTGTATATTGGAGCATCATGCTACTTCCTTAGAAACCTACTTTTATGACACTGATTTGTGAAAGATTATCCCTGTTGAAGTATTTGCTCAATGCAATTGATACTTGAGGAAGGAATCTCTTTTACACAGCTCTAAAAAATAATTACCACGACAGCTGTTTGGTCTTACACACAACCTCATTATAATTGAAAATGGATGTACACAGAGAAGAAATTTACAGAGAGAACATGCAAATGTTTTTCCAACCTTAGCCGTCTTGGTGAATAGCATCCCTCTTGAGTCTAATGTTTTGACAACATTGTGTTTGACATTTCAAAGTTTTTATACTGTTTAGTTAATTTTATTTGTTTGTTTACCTTAATAACATCTACCTACAATCATTTTGCACTTATCAAAACCAATTGTTTTAAACCCTAAAATCAAAAACATGTTTTCTTTTTTCTCTACATCAATCATCCAAATTCAGTTCGTCACATATACGACGCTCTTGATTATCATTATAAGAAGACCCAATCAACAAATGCAAATTTATGCATTACAAATATCTTTCATATATCTTCAGCAAGTCTGCATTAACATACTTAAAAGTTACACTATCACACAAAAGCACAATTCTTAAGTAATATACCAGTGACCGATACATACAATCAGAGTACATGTACTGTACAACATACTGACTGTGTAATGTACTAATGATACATACAATCAGAGTACACCATACTGACTGTGTCATGTACTAATCCTCAACCAGGAGTATGAACTTGACAATTCACTCCAACATGATACAAACCACTCTAAACCATTTTTACTTAGAGGCTAAAATCCATCATATAATGATTATGTTCTGGTCTGAAACACAGATGATTGTATGGATTGGATTTGAAAGAGTACATTCTTTAATACATGTAGTAAATTCGAACCCAAGCGACACAATAGTGCCTGTGGTCTGAAACAAAGAAATTATTTAGAAAAGTCCAATCCAATTCTTGCATCAACTGCTAATATCATCTAGCACTCATAGAGAGAAAAGTTCCTACTTTCATTATAAGAGGGAATCTTGAAAGTGCACTCAATGAAATTAGGCCATATGATACACTTTTTCCTGTTTAATGTCTCGCCCTCAAGCCAGGCACTTTAAAAACCATGAATACTAAATGTGTTGCAAAAACTTGAATTTAAAAGAGATGAACTTGAATTGTTACTTGTTTGAAATTTTTTATCTCATCTAAAATTTCATGTCTGTGTATATATACACTATACAGATATGTATAAAATATACGAATAAAACTGATTTTGATAAAATGAACATAAAATCAACAGATAATACAAATATTTGGTTCTGCTTCACTCTTGATCTACATAATTACATATAGCAAATTTAAATTTCGTCACTACATGTAAATATATCTCAATATCTGTATTGATTGTTTTTGCTATCTAGTTGCAGTAGTGTAACTGAGAATGTGCCAACAGCATGAAACAAGTTTACCATCCAATGAACACAGTACAGTTTATTTCCAGAGGAATTTTAGAGAAACTATTTCAGAATCAGTTGTGTCTGTCGAAATTTTATACAGGTTCTTATGCTCAATAGATTGAGCTTTTTTCCACAATTCCATATATTGGAAAGTCATTACACATTCATCTTAAAAACTTCAAATGTATGATTAGTTTAAATAAATAGTCTCTTACATCATGTACACAGAAAATTTCAAATACTGGGACATGATCATCAAAGCTGGTTGTTCACTATTGTTAGGACCTGTAATTTTACAATGACCCATTCTCATTGAAAATTGATTAGGTGTTACACAAGTTCTCATTTTAAAATTTCAAAATAAAAAGTGTAAAATTTAGTGTGGAGACATAATAATATCATTATGCATGATTGGGCTGTTATAGGTTATAGGTCACAAGTTCACTGACTTTGTTTATAGATGATCAATATTACACTCTAAATGCACACAACATAACAAGCATGTATCAGGACACTTTCTATGCAAGTGTAATAGTTAGGGCTATACGGACCATGGATATCAGCCTGGGTACCTCAGTGGTTAGAGCACCTGACTAGTAATAAATTGCAGGGGTCCCAAGTTTGATTACTCTTCCAGCCAAAGATATTCTCCTCTCTACTATACTACATTTGGTGCAGTTGACCACCCCTGGATTTACAGGTGAAACTCCTGCCAGGGGTGAAAAGAACCTAGGTTGTGCATGTCTTCGAGGGTGAAAACAAATTAAGGAGGGAGGAATGTAGTAATTACTAATTAGGACTAAATGGACCGTGGATATCGGCCTGGGTAGCTCAGTGGTTAGAGCACCTGACTAGTAATACTGGGGTCCCGGGTTCAATTCCCGGGCCAGCCGAAGATTTTCTCCTCTCTCCTATACTACACAAGGCTATCCTCCTCAGTTTTAGAGAATCTGAAGCTGTTTGGAATAGACAGCAAATACTTATATGCAAATGAAATGAAATATATCAAAATCAAAACATTCTTAATGAAGAAAAGTAGCAGTGAAAAGGTCACATATCAGAAGTAGGTTCTCAGATGTCTAGTCGAGAAGTGGTACTTTTAATTATGACAATGAAACTTCCTGCTCTCGTAATTTTTTCTTTATTCTGGATACTTCTGATCTTGGTGAAATTCAGCTCCAGTGTGACATACAGGCCTTAGTAAAACATCTGATTATCACAGTCTTTAAACCAAATGATTTTATCTCACCTATATTATACTACAACCAAAAATTATACTACAACCAAATTATTAAAGATATGGACATCAGATGTGTCAGGAGAAAAAATGTTGTTGCTGTATACATTAGGCCTACGTAACTATATTGTAATGGCAGGGGCATATCTCCAATTTAAGTTAATGAACTTCTCACATTGAACACTTCGAAATTAAAATTCAATGCCATTATACAATCTGTCTATCTACATAGATAACAGACTATTTATAAAAGAAGAAAACAAGGAGAACTTCCAAAGAAACTTCACACATCAAACTAAACAGTCATCATTATCCTCCTTAGCACGAAATTCCCAAATGGTTAAACTTCACAGAACCCTAGATATCAAAATAAAGTCGATTAACCCTCAGTTAACCTTCTATTTGCGATACTGTCGGTAGAAGATAAAAAAGACACAATACCTGGAAGATTCTTTTCAATGGCAAATTCATTGGCGAAAAACCATTGACAGTTGTTGAGAGATCCTGATGACGATGGCCCTCCTCTACAGTTAAGCCATAGCCCACAATCGCAGTCTGTTGATGAACAATCGCAGACATCTACTCGTTGGTCCAGATCGTTTGCAGGAACTCTCACATTTAACCAGTTAGGTGTTGCAAAAGACACTATCGTGCCAACAGTTGTAATCAAAACACATATAATCGCCGTAATCACTAAACAATTCACCATTTTGTCGAAAAGTCTGAGCCTCTTTCTTCCCCTGACTGATACTGCGTTATCAAAACTTCCGTTCTAAGAGCTTCTTCGCACGAATTACTTCCGGTGTTGAATTTCACCAAATATGTCGTACGTCAAAATGGAAAAGAAACAACATTCATAATAAGTTCGGTAAAGACCGCTCTCTATGTAGTTCACCACATTCAATTTTTCTTTTTCCTCAAGACCATTTAATTGTTGATTGACTGAATAAATTACCTACCTGATTGGGGCACCTTGAGGGGTAACATTCAACATACCATTAACAAACTGTTATAAAGTGACACTGAAATATTTGAGCCTGTAATGAACGGAGATGGGGTGCGGCGATCATGATAAGAGTGATTTTTGGAGGAGGAATGTATTGCTGGGACCAGTTGAATACATTGTTTCAATAATCTCTCTCTCTCTCTCTCTCTCTCTCTCTCTCTCTCTCTCTCTCTCTCTCTCTCTCTCTCCGTTGATTGTATATTCCACCTCTGGGTGTAGGTAGGCTATAGGCCTAACGTACGTTTGTATAAACTTGTACACATGTACATATGTATATGTACAGTACAATTATTTGTATATATTTTCATGCTGCCCCTTGAGGGCCCTTGATTGGAAAATAAAATATCTTTTAAAAAAACTATAGAAAATGTAAATATATATCATTACATAATCTACGATATTGCATTACCACATCATATATTTCCCCACTGTTTTGGACTTGATATTGAGAAATCATAGAAATAAATTACATTCAATAAGGTAAAATTTATCTTATTTAAATTGTTTACTTACAATGATGAATTTCGTTTTTCATTTTCATAATAACCCCCCCCCCTCCCCGTCAAAATTGTTTATGACAAGTGTCGCTAACAAGGGAATTTAACTTCCTTTATGCATGAACAACTTCCTTCATGAACTTCGATAGACTCCACATCACTAGTATATATATATATATATATATATATATATATATATATATATATATAGTACTAGAAAGGGGTACTCTCTTTGTTTCAAGTAAATTCCCATGTTAGCGGAAATATTTAAAACTTTTCTGAAATATTTCCTTGTGCTTAAAAGTAAAAATTCGGGGAACTTTGTTACAAATCCAACCCTATATTTCATCTATGGCATGTTTAAGAAATGTTCAGTTGCAATATTCGAATTTTCTCTTAACTTTTTAGAATTTCATTTGTATTTCATAACAATTAGGCCTTATTGATTACTAAAGGAATTCACATGTACAATACAAATTTTCCAATAAAAATATAGAATACAAATGACAATTATAGAATAAATATGAAAAAAATATAGAATGCAAACAAAATCACACAATAAATCTCACAATATAAATTGTGAAATATGCATTACAAATGAAGATCAAACATTACGAGGTTTCAAAAGCTATATTCATCACAAATGCTTTATCAAAGTTCAGATGTACATTCAGTAAAAGGGGAACATATCTATGGTATATCTATATATTTCAGGACTGGAAAGACACGCTGAATAGGATTCTCTCTTATTGACTAATCACATGTCAGGTGTCTGCCTAACACCACGGCGGACCTTATATTTTTCTTCTGATATTAAATACACACTGTCGTCTTTCGCTCAACAAACCTTAAGTTACCGTGTCATGTGTCTAAATAAAATATATAGGGTACTGTTTCAATTACATTACCGTGGGAATCCAACCGTCGCGTTAAGCATGGACGTTGAAGGTCAAGTTTAAGGACACCTGCCGTATCCCCCACCCCCGGAGAAATGATGGTTGGGGTCATACTACACTGGTTTGTTGGAAGTGTGCACTTATGTTTACCCCCCCCCCCCCTTTCAATATTTTTCCTACAGTATATCTACACTAGTCAGTTCCGAGTGTTCACAATAAGTTATATTTGAGATGATCTACTGTTTAAAGTTGACAAACTAATAATACTTTATCACTGTGTTGATGTTTCGACGTTTCATCGCTATCGAAGATGTAATATACCATCTGTGAGAACGATAAAAAGTCGAAACATTAACATACTGATCAATTATTGGGAGTTTGCTTTGTGAAATTTAAACGTCCTATCATCTAAGATATAACTACACGAATAACAGACTGCATGCATTCGCCATTTTAAAGGTTTTGAAAATTGTCATCATTCCGTTTTTTCCCCCGGTGGATACGACATCCATCTACTCCACATTTACATACTCTATTCAGTTTTTACTCAGATGGATATCTCATTCAGTTTATTTTCATTGTAAGTTAACTTTCGCGGTTTAAGCCCACAGTGAAAATAACAATTCATCGAAAATATGACCGTGTACAATACTACGCGAATTCAATCTGTTACCTACACTACAAAAAACTAGTAATTGTTTTTATGAAGAAAAAAAACCCCACCCAAATGTCTCCCCAAATTGGAAGTGCTCCAAATGAAACCTTCAATTAATGTACTGCATGGTATGGAGAAGAAAGCATGAGCAGGAACATAGACATGAACTCCGATAAGCCACACAGGAGAAGTATGCACAAACTATTTTACACCCTCCACCCCTCAGATCCGCTATGAATTTAAGGATAACAGTTGTATCCTCATATCCCTGCAATATGCACATCTGCAAATGGCATTTGAGTATTGTACAAAATCTCAAGTCTATCGGATAAGTCATATAGGAGGAGAAGCGTTTACAAGCTATTATAACATCCTCCACGTATACGTATATACATAAACATATACGTATTAGTCAAATGTCACGTTCTCAGTCATTATAGGGATTGACTATACGCAACAGAGACGAAAAGTAACATTTTGGGGGTGATTCTAAATGCCTATCTACAAAACATATGAAGAAAATAATATTTTGGTAAAAAAAAAATAATAGTTATAATGGGGGGTGGGGGTGGGGTGGGATGGGGGTGATCATGATCCATGCCCCAAGTGCCTGTGGTCGCAGTAGGCTATAGTGGTTTGATCTTTACAAGACGTTTAACCTAGGTAGTCCGTCTGTATGCTTTCGGCATTAAAAAGGGGACTGAATCAAGATTTCCCCCAAGATTTTGTTAAATGATAAAAATCTACTGTCTAATGTGTTTAGAAGGTTTACCAAAAAAAAAAAAAAAACCAAAAAAAAAAACAAAAAAACAAAAACAAAAACAAAAAACCCCATAAAAAACAAAAAAAAGAATTAAGGTTATTCATCATGACAACTCATTATACAGAGTTTATTATTTGTTTTGAAAACACAGATTGAGGTGTGTTATTGTTTTCATAATAAATGGATATCGATCCAAGTTTATTATATATACCACATTTCAAGTATACTTGAGGTAAAATCCTTACCTGTTTTTAGAAGAAATGTTGAAAAATTCATAATTAGCCGTCGTTAATTTTAAACATGTGTATGTATGTGAATATATATATATATATATATATATATATATATATATATATATATATATACATGTATATATGCATATCTTTTCATACCCGCCTCTTTTCCCTCTTGAACCACATGTACCTCTTCCACGCCATGAATATTCACCCCCATCATTGTTTTAAGTACCACTTTGCTGTACATTGTATATGATCACGGAACCTATCATTTTATTCTTATTTTTGATTGTACGTATCGTTATGAGTATATTGTTTGTATTTCAGAAGGCCCCGGGGAAGACTAGTCGGGCTACCTTCTCTAAATAAAGCATTATTATTATTATTATAACAATTGTAAATTTCATGATCCTAGGTGTTAGGGTTTTGGTTCCAGGGTGGGGTCAACATTACCATAGTGATTACGGTCTTTATCATTTGAAAGACTTCTTTAAAGTTGCTGATATAGCATAAAAACCAAACCCATAGATACGAAAAGCAGATATTGTGCCTACGGACGGACGGACGAACGGGCGAAGTGATTCCAGTGTACTCCTTTAAACATTACATTCAAAATACTTCGTACAAATCTACAAAATAGTGATGTCACATTTTGTATGATGACATATTACAATATTCTTGTCGGATGACGAAACAATGTCCGACGCAAGGAGGAATGTCTCGTGTGTGCATTCCATCGAATGTTCCGTGGTTGGGTCCCGTTAATTTGTGTAAATTATATAATAATAACGCATATTTCATATTCCTAAATGAAGGACTGCGTTGCAGATGGATGTTACATTTTCTTCGTAAAGTTCTCGTATAGTGGAGACCTGAAAATGAATGAAGCACATATTTAAAGACATGCCAGGGATACTAGTAATTAATCAATCAAGTAAGGTATTATAGTGATATATGATTTTGACTACGGATCACTTGGTTTACCTGATCAGGATATAGGGCTCACGGCGGGTGTGACCCGTCGACAGGGGATGTTTACTCCTCCTGGGCACCTGGTCCCACCTCTGGTTGTCCAGGGGTCCGTGTTTGCCCAACTATCTATTTTGTATTGCTTATAGGAGTTATGAGATTGATCACTGTTCGTTATCTTCACCGTTCATGCATTACAATTTTGCAATATATCTAAAATTGACCTATATACTAGTACTTATCAGATGCACCCGGTCCATTCTCGCATCCCCGATAGAGGGTATGACATGCGAGAATGATTTACCTGATTAAATTTGATTAACTTTTGCCGATCATTCTACTGTGACGTTTAATTGATTAATTGTTTCCCATCTTTTTGGCTTTAACTAAATTATATAGAAATTGAGTGTAATTCAGAATTTTGTGACACGTAACACCTACATGTGAAAAGGTGAAGATAACGAGCAGTGATCAACTCTTAGCAAACACGGACCCCTTGACATATCAGAGGTGGGTACCTAGGAGTAAGCACCCCCTGTCGACCGGTCACACCCACTGTGAGCCCTGCATCTTCATCAGGTAAACGGAGTACATGTAACCCGTAGTTAAAATCAGTTAGTAAAGAACGGCCTAACAATCGGTACAAAACACGTCAGACAACATTTGATCCAATGACAGGTTGTATTTGTAAATTAGATGGTCATAACAACCACAAACTTTTCGAAATGCTGACTTTAAACGAGACTATTGAAAACTCTGTAACATCAACTTATTTGTCAGTAGCTTGCCTCGCTTTAAAAACTGATCATACACAAATCAGGCTCTCACGTATTGAATCAGTTGAGAAACATACACAGCATATGCAGGTGATAATGGAATATTCCTACATAAATATGGGAAGTTGACGATGGAGAAGCTGCAGCCATCCTGTTTATCATAGAGTTGAGTTGATAATTTATGTTCAATAAATATCAAGGTATGCATCAGGTGTGGAAGACTCTGTGGTGTCTTTTATCTCGAGTTCACAGGGATATATCGAATCGACATAGGAATGAAAATGAGGATCGTTAATAGAAATGTCGAGTCTTCTTTTCATGTAGAAGCTTTTGAATAAATTTGGCCTCGTATGGATATAAAAACAAGTCAACTAATAAATAGGAATTCCAGCAGACTGTTGAAAAACCTGATCACCAAAGACAACAAAGATATTGTCAATGAGGAACTCCAGCATCTTTTTGATATCAACTTCAGGGTTCTTGTGCACAGAATCAGAGTAATGGTTTGGATGACTGATCACAAGATAGAATATTTCTAGCTTTTCCCATTGTTCTAGCTTTTCCCATTGTAATTCTAAGGGTACAGCCTTCTCCTATGGATTGAACGTGTTGAGATGTGATGTTTTATTTGGGTACATATTTTGGACACACAGAAAAAAGTGAACATCGCGGCTCCTGACTTTGTGTCATTGTTAGGTCACAATCTATTTTTAACGGTCTTTTATGGTTGGTTGAATGTTTGTATTGCGTCCCATCGAGAAATTTTCACTTATATTGAACGTTACCAGCTGTAGGTTAAGTACCACACATTTAGACCTATGTTTAACGGTTAGGGCCGTAGCAGTGGGGATTCTTTAACGTGCCAACGCCTGCCACGACACAGGGCCTCCTTTTAAAGGTATGGATATCCGAAAGGCCCCATAATTCTTACTTCTAAATGCCAAGCGTTTGTCGAAGGAGCAATCACTATGTTTACGTCTGAGGATTGACACGGCCGTGACACAAACGGGGCTAAAACTCACGATCTCCTGGATACAAAGCAAAGACTATACCAGTTAGCTACCGCGACCGGTGTAAAGGTCATTGAAATTTCATTTGAATCGACATTAAATGAGAGAGAGATACATGTATCAGTGATCTAATTGCATCATAAGCACTACACTTATCTGAATATGTCATTTTTGTAAACATAATACATAAAATAATACATAAACACTGGCAAATTGAATAAAGTTTAGTCGACTATTTTATAAATGTAGAATAATGCTGGTGTAAAAAGGTGCATATGATGACATAAAAAGGACAGATGAAATCAGAAAGACAACATTTTTTCTCGGGCCGATTTTAAATACTTTGAAGTAGAATTCAATGTAAAACTCATAATTAATCAATAAAACAATGCTTCTTGTACTTGCTAATACCGATTAAAAGAAAATATCACTCCAAAATTCGATAACAGAAGCACACAATTGTAGTCAACCGAATTTTTGCTGTCATTTGAGCGAACGAGTCACGTGACTCAGAACAAAGCTCGACAGTTTGTTAAAATGTTTTCAGGAGACTGTTTATGTGATGAAAGAACTCATAAAATCGAAAAAAGCATGGTATCTTACACAAAGTAGGTACCATGCTTAAAAATGATAAAGTTCAACCACATGTAGATTTTTCGGAGAATGTCCGATCACTTCCAAAAAGACACATGCACATCTTCAATGCTTCAATAAGTGTACAAGGTCTGAAGGATGTCAAATAAATGCTGTAAGATGAACTCGTTGATTACACAAAATAGGTACCGTCTATTCAAGAAATGCTCATAAAATGACTAAATTCAACTACATGTAATTGTTTTTGAAAAATGTCTGATCACTTTCAAAAAGGCACGTGTGCATACAATATATATCTTCAATTTATCTAAAAGAACTGTACAAAGTTTGAGGGATGTCAAGTTAGAGGTGTGAGAGGAGTTGATTACATAAAGTAGGTACACTATTACAGGGACGCCCGCCCGTCATTCACCATTTTAAAAGCATGTTGTGAAACCCGGCCAAAATACATTTAATGTCATCTACTTTGTCTGAATACAAGAATCCACTCATAAAAGACAATAATGACTGCACAAGCATAATCATACCCACCCCCCTAAATAAAAACCCTGCTAGCAATCAAGATACAATGTATACCTATAGAAGCTCTAATTCATTTTGCTTCTATATTCAAGAGCAAAACAGTGTACTAAGTTTATGTGGATGTCTGATGAGATTTTCCCCGAACAATCAAGCCCAAAAGACCATTTCGTAATGATGTAGTATCGAACTAAAATACTTGTCAGACCTAACCGTGAAATGCTCACAAAATTCGAACACACTTTGTTAGACCCTGACCATGGAATGCTCACAAACCATTTCTTCCTCCTCTTCCTCTCTGAAAATAAGTTAATACATCATTATTTCAAAATTTTGTAATGATTATTGGCTATGGCACGTAGTTCAAATTGTCGGATTGCTAGAGAATTGATACTTTTAATGGCGAATCTAAAGGAAGTGGTAACGGAAATGCAAACCATTGATTTGGTTTGAATTAGTTTTATTGGTTTATCTTTTTTTTTCATCTTTTTATTTTTAATCCAATATACTTTTTTGTGCTATTTTGGGAATGAAAACCTTGTGAGGGCGGAAGGTCCTAAACCTCTCTTAAAAATACTCCGGATCCGCCCCAGGCATTTTATTGTATCTTGGTCAGCACTATTAATACCTTTTGGTGACTTTTTCGTTGGAGGCTGAACAGCTTCATAAGTATGTGCCTCAATAAATGTGGTGGCTCTGTTTTGATTTTGTCTGCAATGTAAGGATTATCCAAACGTGAATCACAAGGAAATACTGTAATGGTGTTCTGATTATGATCAGGTCTCTGATCAACAGCTTAAGCACTGCCGTGACAGAAACAGTCATCGACATTCAAACACTGACCAGCAAAGACGCCCTTGGTCACGGTTGATATACTTAAGATGTGCGATAACTGCAGAGAATTGCATCAGACGGATAATACGACTGAGGGTGCAATACTCTACAAAGAAGATAACCAGCAAGTAAACAAAAAAAGACGCGAGGGAAGCAAATGAGACATGGGTTGAGGATATCGAATGTCTCATAGAATAACACGAAATTCTAAAGATATGAACAGAGTATTGCTCCGAACTGCACACCACAGTAAATCCCAAGGTGCTGAATGTCCCTCCACCAACCAACAACGACAGCTACACTATCCTGAGGGAAGAATTTGAAGCTGCAGTAGAATCACTAATGAAAGGGAAGTCGGCAAGAGTGGACAACATTCCATCAGAACTGGTCCAGACAGGAGGAGAGACCGTGATAGATATGTTACTTGTTATCTGTAATATGATCTGACAGACAGGAGAGTGGGCAACACCTTGGACTCTGTCCCCGATCATCACTCTCCCGAAGACAATCTACGCTATGCCAAAACTACCGTACCATCAGCCTGCTCACTCATTCAAGCAAGGTCATGCTAAAACCCCTCCTAATTAGACTGAAGTTACACGAGATTAAGAATAACATCCAGGTTTCAGAGCAGGAAGGAGCACAAGTGGGCAAATTTTCAACCTTAAAATAGTATGTGAGAAGTGCCTGCAACACCAACAAAACCTTTACCACGTCTTCGTGAACTTCAAGAAGACGTTCGACAGAGTTTGGCATGTAACCTTGTGGGTAACCATGAGGCTGAATAGCATCAACACCAACTTGATTAAAACCATAGATTGCATCTACAACAAGGTCTACCATGACAACAACATAGGAGAATGGTTCCGAACAGCAATCGGAGTACACCAGGGTTGTCTGCTATCCACCACTCTATTCAACATTTTCTTAGAGAGAATAATGGCTGATACATGTATGCTTGAAGGCCAAGAAGGAACAGTCTGCATCGGAGGTGGGTCAATTATCAACTTACATTTTGCTGATGACATTTTCGGTCTAGCTGGACAAGAACAAGAGCTGGCCAACTTGGTTAATCACTTTGAAGTCGCCTCCACTGCATTTGACATTAAGATCAATGCAGAGAAGACCCAGTTGATGACAAACAACATCAATGATTCAGCACTGGCATTACCATAGACAACAATAAACCGGAGACCGTCCGTAGCTTTAAATGTCTGGGAGCTATAGTATCAGATGAGGGATCCAAGACTGAAGTACGCTCCTGGATAGCCCAAACCGTAGCGGCAGTAACCAGACTCAAATTTATTTGGGACGACAAGAACATCGCCATCAGCCTCAAGATCAGACTGATCCTTTCTTTGACCATTTCCATAGTTTATAAGCATGTGGAACGTGGAGCATAACTGCAGAGATTAAAAGAGGGATACAGGCGATGTATATGAAATGAGGTAGTGAAAACCAGAACTAGAAACGTCATTGGGCTTTATGAAAGGACGCACACTGAAACGGTATGGGTACGACACACAATCATCTGAGCTGACCACAAGTATCTTGCAGGGAACAGTACAATGAGTGAGACGAGGAGGAAGACAGAGGAAGCGATGGGAAGAGTGGACTGGCCATAACTGTAACATCATACATGTACTACAGATAACTGAAAACCGAGAGAAGTGGTGGAAGTTTATTGTAAAACCTACTGTGGTGCCCGGTCAGTCAGACCACGGCATATGTGAAGGATAAATTAATATATGAATAGCTTCTTCTTGTGTTGTACGCATTAATAGGACATGCATGTATATTCATGTACCGGAAAACATATATATTCCTCTGAATATCATACATTCAGTGGCGGATCTAGACGAAGTGTTATGGGGGTTGTAACCTCCTTTAGTTGATCATGTTTAACAAAAAAGTCATTGCTTGCCATTCCTGCGTGTTCAACTCCCCTACTCATGTTAAGGTACAGACATAGGTCGCAATCCCTTATAAAATAGTGTGGATCCGACCCAATACATTGATCGTTGTGTTTCATATCATTTCAGTGAGATTAAAGCTCTTTTTACAGTATTATTTAAGAAATAAATGTCATTTTTGAACATTCATGAGAGTATATACTGAGGCGTTTCCCGCCAGCATACTTCATCGAGCGATTTACGCTTTATAAATATGATACATTAAAGTCATATATAGGGCTATCAATAATCTCTATTTCTCTACAACTTCCGCAAACATTTTGCACATTTGGGTTCTAATTGCTGACAGTCAAATTGATATTCAAAAGTTTGGGAAACAATCTGTAGTTAAAGTCAGCAATCTGTTGTTCAAATATCTTAATTATTTTTGTACAATAAATCATAGACCACATTAATTTAGGTTTTCCGTTAAGAGTTTCTGAAACAATTTAGTTCTCCGAATGTCATGGAAAAAGAAAGGTTTCCTTTAAAAAAAAACCCAGCTATCGATGGATTTTCCCCCCTGACGCATATATAGAAAAACTATAGGAATGTCCTCCATGATTACTGCACTAAACATAAATTTTAAGCCATATTATTTCTTTGAGATATGAGAAACATTTTAAATTATATATTAACCATGTTAGGTGAAAATTTGATTCTAGAAGAATCAGATTCAGTTTGTTGGTTTGATTAGATAATATGATTGGCTAATGTTTTTTCTTCGAAAAAGGAATATGAGTGGACTATTTTTACCATGACTCCCAGATGAATAGATAATAAAATTATCATGCAATTTTATATAGCTTGATATTTTGTCGGTTAAAACTCATTCCCATAAGTCTGTAAAACTTTCATTCCTTTCAGCTTGATTTACCACGGCACTGGTGACAAAAGTCATCTTTCAAGAGTGGGAGTGTAGTGACATAAAAAACACACGAATAATTCACGTGCAATATAATCACAAACTAGAAAAATACGACCCAGTTAATGTAAGATATCAGAATTATAAACTGGAAAGAACAATGTGGCTCAATGTCGCATATCAGAATCATGAACTAGAGAGACAAATGTGGCTTCGCGACCAAAAGTAATGTTAATATAGGAATGTGATAGAAAGAAATATGTGGGTCCATGACCAGGTTGAATGTTAAATGTGAGAATTATAAACTAAAACGAAAAATGTGGCTTCATGACTCAGCTTAATGGTACATGTATCAGAATTCACCGGTATAAACTAGAAATATAAATGTTCCTTCACGACCAAGCGTAATGTTGAATATCAGAATTATAAAAACGAAAGAAAAACGTGGTTCCATGACCCAGCTTAATATCAAATGAAAAGGTGAAGATAACTAACAGTGATTAATCTCATAACACCTATAAGGAATACAAAATTAACAGTTGGGCAAACACGGACACCTGGGTATACCAGAGGTGGGATCAGGTGCCTAGAAGGAGTAAGCATCTCCTGTCGACCGGTCATACCCGTCGTGAGCCCTATATCATTATCAGGTAAACGAAGTAATCCGTAATCAAAATCAGTACGTAAAGAACGACATAACAATCAGTATGAAATACGTCAGACAGTATGTGACCCAAATGAAAGGTTGTATTAGCAAACTAGATCGTTATAACCATAGAATTTGCGAAATGCTGACTTTAAACAAGAATGTTGAAACCCCTGTGACATCAACTTGTTTGTCAGTAACCTGCCTCGATTAAAAATTGATCATACGCAGAACAAGTCGTGAGACATAAACACTATATACAGGTGATAATGAAATATTGCTACATAAATATCATAACTATAAACTAGAAAGAAAAATGTGGCTTCAGGACCCAATTAATGTTACATGTAAATATCAGGATTACAAAGGTCAAAGGAAAATGTGGCTCCGGGACCCAGCTTAAAGTTAAATATCACAAGAATTAACTAGAAAGAAAAATGTGACTCCATGATCCTTATGTTGTATGACTAAAGAAAATATAAGCACATTTATTGTATATTTTCTAATTTGTCTGAACTCTTCAGGTATACGTAAATGAAAATATATAGATATCGAGTTACCTTAATTTTGGTTGTGATGGTTGCACTGAAAAAGATGTTCAGAAAGCATTGATAAAAAAGTTGTAATAATCGGAAACAGTCAGTCTTTTATATTCATATTTGCATTGCTTTCTTCGATTATTAACCACTCTGAATACATTACAAGTACGGAAACCCTCATGGGTGCATTTACCCAAACTTCGTACTTAAGAGTTTACCCGCGTGCAGCGTCAAAGACATTTCAAAATAGAATGATACAGGGAATTCCGTATTCCATGTAGAGAAATATTTTGCATTTTCAATGTTTTTGCCTTTGATATCCCTACAATTTGTAATGATAACCATTCCCTCATGAATGCAAAATTGACCAATGCGCTTATGAATCTTGATGAATATAGTACGTCTATTTAAATGGATCTGAATGCTGCTAGAAATTAAAGTAGAATGTAAATATAAGAAAGTATTTCATTTTAATAATTGCACAAGGGTATGAACTGCAACGCATCTCACAGACCTACTTTTCATGCCGGCGTGAAGCGGCACATGTCCCACCCTCATGTATTCTAAGAAATGAAATGTCTATTCACCTGTGCGTCTGGAATCCCTGAACAAACTACCGAAACATCGGCATGCACGAAGCTTCTTGGGTTTCTTTCTGACGTTTTGCATTATGATAACAAGGAATGCAATCCCTGCAATCCCCGAGAGCACAGAGGTTGTGGATGCGAAAATACCAAAGGAGATACAGCCTTGTCCATCTACAAATAAAAGGATACAACCGATTCAGACAGAACTGGTTATATCCAGATAAGACGTCTTTGGTTACTTTCTTACCTTTAATGGTTATAAACATCTTTTGAGAAACTTTGTTGTAACGGATAATCTCGGACATTGAACTAAGTCGGCAGTAACAAGCTCTCTGATTGAATTGCTGGGATGCCACAAAGGTCAGCTCGGACCACGTGTCACCGTATGTAACTTCCTTCTCCATCAAAAGTTTTCCACAGTGCCAAGACCAATATAGGCGAGGATTTCCCTCAGAGGACACGTGACAGCGTAGAGTAACTGACGAACCCTTTTCTACGTGAAGAAGTGATTTATTGATGAGTTCAGGATAATCCAAAGGTCCATCTGAAATTAGCGATATTTATAAAGTATTGAAAGGTATAGTAAACTAATTATAGTTATCAAAACATCTGTGAAGAAATATTTCCACTTACAATATACAGTGATTTTAACTTCATTTGACAGAGCACGAAAGTTGTATTTTGAACTGACAGCGGTACAGAAACATGACATCTTGTTCTGCCACGCTTCGGCTTCGAACACGATCTTTGATGAGGACATATTGAAGACGCTCATTCTTCCATGAGAGATATTTTTCTGGCCGCACGTCCAGAACCAGGATAATGGAGGATTCCCCAGGGTAGAAATACTGCACTGAAGAATGAAATCATGTCCAACCGCCAAAGATGTCAGCGACAAAGCTACCAAATGTGGATTATCACGTGGTAAATCTGAAAACGTAATTATATGTCCTGAATGCATGGTAATAATTACATTCTGTAGATGAATATATCATAGATATGAGAGTGTTTAAGTACATAAATGTACAATGTAAATGTGTAAATACAATATTTGTATCTTACAATACACAGTGACAGTCTGTAGATTTGAAATTTCGTCGTATTTTATCTTAGAGGTTTCAGACTGAGCTCTGCAGTAGCACCAAGTCTCGTCATGTTCTCGTTTCGCAGAAAAAGTCATGGTTGACGTTAAACCGCCATTATCATCTTTCATCTTCTTGCCAGCACACCACCATGTCCATCTCAAAGTAATATTCATAGATGGCGCCACTGTACACTGTAACTTTATTTCCCTGTATTCCGTAACTTGAAGGGGAGACAACGCTGTAATTTCAGGGCGAGCGCAAGTCATCTCTGAAAAATTCATAGACTATACAAAAGCATGCTTGAATAGTTACTGTACAGCAATTTTGTATCCTTCAAATTGTTAAACTCGCTGAATCATTTAATCATATTTCTGTTGGCTCACTTGGTATACTCACTCCTATTAGTTCCACGTAAATTATATGATTATTGATGATTACATATCTTTCATCGATTTAATTAAAATCAGATATAGATATTTTCCACTTCAGCTAGATAGAATTACATCTGTAACGTAGTACCCACCGAAAACTGATAATATCGAAATCAGAAGGATGAAATCAGGAATGGTCTTCTGTGTTGACATTTTGGAAATCAATGACATAAATATTCCGTTGCTTATACTCTACTCTTCGTGCAAAATGTAAACATTTTAATCTTGTTTTAAAGTTTATGAAGTGTTTTATCTTTCACATTCATACTTATTATGAATTCTTTCATTACACCGGCTTCTTCAAGTATAGCTACACAAGTCATATATAGTGCCTCTTCAAAATTATGCTTTCTTATTCAACTTTATGATTGCCCTTCTTGTGCGATAAAAACTCTTCCCCAATCCTAATCCAAAACCTTTTATATCTATATACACGAAGCAATTCACAATTTGAATGACTCTATTCTTAGCAACACTGAAAAGAGACCAATGCTTTCTTTTAAAATATTAGTGGGAAACAAACAATTCAACTTCCCTGTTAAAATATTTGTGTAAATGAAATGAATAAAAGTGCCTTCTACTATTTGATCCTTGTTTTTGTATTTTGCAAATCTTCATTGAGCTTTATTTTCTTATAATTTCATTCAGTGCGTGTATTTTGCTTAATTTTTATTGAAATTCATTGCATGTGCTTTGTAGCTATGGAGACGCATTTTGTTTCAATCTGGTTAAATCCGGTTTTTCAATGCAGTTTGTCCCTGTGCGAATATACGCATTCCACGAACCCCGTGACCTGACGTAAAAGCAGAAGTTTTTGGGAGGATTTAATTATTAGCAAAAATGTTGAGATCCTGAATATCGCTAACAATCTATTCTATATAATCTTTTTGTAATTAATAAAATTAGCTCTCGCTAAAAATATATATACCCACATTTATGGAAAGATCGCTAAATTTGTGTATAGCTAAAACCATCTACTTATTAAGGTATTTTGTATCATTGCTGGAATGTTTGGGAAAGATGTTTTCTGGGTGTTTTTTTTTTTTTTTTTTTTTTTTTTTTTTTTTACCTTCTATTAGAATTTAGAATAATAAAAAAATGTTTACCTATATTATACGATGGTTCATTTTATGAGTTTCGAGTTAGTCCTTCTTAGACATTTTCCCATAGCTTTTTAAAACCATTTTAGGGATCATCTTTAAAGTGGAAAATTAAGAGTTACGGTACAAAACATTCGCCTGTATGTATATGTGTTCTAAACAAGGAACAGTGTTGTGAACATATGGTAGTAAATTAAACTTACCAACATACCAAATATCAAAGGCCTTTAAAAGACAAAAGAATTATGGTCCGGACAAAAAATGCCCTAAAATGCCTATTATTTGACCTTTACATAAAGGGTCAAGGATAAAGGTCAGCAAAAATTTCACACGACACACTGTCGTATCATAAAAGACAAAAAAGTTATGATCCGGACAAAAATATGCCCCAAATTGTATTAATTGACCTTTGAATTAAAGTTCAAGGTCAAATCTCATCAAAAATGGTACGCAACACACTGACTTATCATGCTATAATCACATAAAATATCAAAGACCTATGTCAAAAGACAAAAAAGTAGTGACCCGGACAAACGTTATATGAGAAGCGGGAGAAGGAGCCGTTGTTTTAGTATGAATTCTTCTTTTTCTTCGGAAGAATTCATACGAAAACATGTCCTTTTTCTAGGAAGTGTAGACATGATGAAATGTATATACATGTAAACATTTGTTACGTGATTATTATCAGATTTGAGGTTAGGGACGTTGACCATTCTTTAGTTGTTGTTGTTTTTTCTCATCGTGCAAACCAGTAGTTTAAGATCTTATTGCGAAAACCTTTGTTATTATCTGTTTATTCTCTAAGAACTGTATCAAATCATGTGATTTACACTTCCACCCTAGTGACTAAAACAAACTTGTGAGTATGATATCACGTGTTTTTGGCTGTTTATCAATAACGCCCATAAGAGGATACACGCACTCGGGACACCGAGAATGGCAAACCCCAGTAACCAGAAGATTAGTCAGCATCAAAACTGCGTAGGGAATAACATTCACATGGAATAAACTTTGCTCAAACTACTAGGAAAACTGTATCAATTATGATTTTTCAGTCACTAACAGCGCATATAACCTATAATTGGGTCAAATGCTGTTTGACGTGTTTCATACCGATCCATACCGTTCTTGGCATACTGATTTTGACTACAAATTATTCTGTTTACTTGATCAAGACATAGGGTTCATGACAGGTGTGACCGGTCGACAGGGGATGCTTACTCCACATAGGCACCTGATCCCTCCTCTGCTATATCCCATGGTCCGTGTTTGCCTCTTTATTATGTATTCCTAGTAGTAGTTATAAGATTGATCACTGTTCATTATATTTGCCTTTCATGTGAGAAACCCAGTACCGGATCTATTCTCCCTGGTCAAAAACAATGGCGGACAAGTCACGAATAGTGCATACCGCGCTGTGTCGAGCGTATAGAATCATTGTTTAGATTCACACCTCGATCATTGGTATAGTAAGTCATCTTGCTAAAACTATACAATCTCTCCAAAGAAGTTTCACTTGATAATTAGTATCGCTGAAAGAACGAGTTGATATACGGACGAGACAAAGGAAAATTCCGTCCGCCGCTGCCTGGAGCCTGAATCAACAGATGGATGGAAGGTGAAGATAACGAACAGTGGTCAATCTCATAACTCTCATAATGAATACATAATAGAGAGTTGGGCAAACACGGGCCCCTGGATATACCAGAGGGGGGATCAGGTACCTAGGAGGAGTGAGCATACCCTGTCGACTGGTCACACCTACTTTACACCGACTCGTAGCCAACAATTTAACAAAGGAGGAAGATTTCATGCTGCGTTCAGTATATAACAGAGCAGAATGAGCTATACACTAAAACCAAGTATACATGTAGGTATTCAGCGGAATCCGTGCCTTTTGTGAGATGATCTCCCCGGCTGTATGAATGTGTATCGGGGAAGGTAAGTATGTTAACTTTGCGTCGCTTCCTATACCTTACTACAATGTCAGAACTTGTAGAATGTACCCCTGAAATCTAAGAAAGACAAGCCATAACCCAGACTGTCTAAGGAAATGACAATTTCTGAATTCATCCAAATCTATGGAATCTATAAAAACATGTGCAAACATTTCGTAGACGAACACGAGAGAGAGAGAGAGAGAGAGAGAGAGAGAGAGAGAGAGATCGTAGATATGGGGACCAGCTATGGTAAAAACACATTTTAGGTCACTTGAGTCAATTAAGTGACTTATTGCAATTGGTCTGCGTCCGTCATCGTGTGATGAGCGTCGTGCATTAACAATTGCACATTTTTAACTTCTTGATAACAACTATTCCAATTCTTTAAAAATTTGGTATGAAATATTGTTGGGACACGGGGTACATAAATTGTAAATTTCAGGACTCGTGCACCCCTAGAGCCTTAGGGGCGGGGCAAAAACTTGTTTGCCCTGCTCTTAATTTTGTATTCCTTGTGGGAGTTATATGATAACTGTTTGTTATCTTACCCTTTCATGTGTACCTTGTATCGACAGGAAATGCTTAGTCCCCCTAGGTACCTGATCCCACCTCTGGTGTGTCCAGGGGTCCATGTTTGCCAAACTATCTATTTTGTATTGCTTATGGTGTTTATGAGATATATATATATATATATATATATATATATATATATATATATATTACTGGCGTTATGAGAAAAGCGCCGTTACAGTCAAAAGAACTGCGTATGCGAACTCTGAATTCCCGCCTACATTTTCAACTACTATATTTTAAGAAGCTTTACAACATTGCTAATGATATTTTTAAATGCAAAGTAAAATCTATTTTAGTTAATTGCTCTTTAAAATAGTTTTAACTCATTTTGATTAGGGGGTAGAAAAATATGTTCCTTGAAACAAGGCTTTAAAACGTCACATATTTGAAAATGATCCTTGATATCAATAAATAACCATTTAATTTGTCAAATTAATTTATATATTATTGAGTAAAAACATACCTGCAAAATAGAATTTGTTTCTTAAGGGGGAAAGATGTTTTTAAAAATAGTTTTCGTTTTCCATTGATTCCTATAGTGAAATAGGTGATTTTAACCAAATTTATAGAGTTATCCCTCTTTCTTTTATCAAATAAATGAACTTTTATGAAAATTGATGTGAATATCTATATTGACAAAGAAAATCATACTATCATTCGCAGTTCTTTCACGTGTTTAGATTTTTGCTAGAATTTTACTCGGTATCATTTTCTGTTCACAAAAATACAAATCTTATGCTGATATCACGGTATTTAATGTTTTAATGACATGTTTTGGGACAAATCTGTAAAAGCAAGAGCAACGTCAACCTAACAAACATGTAGTGTCAAATGACGTCAAATATCATGCTGAGAATATTTCGTACCAATGAATTAATTCATGACATATTCATTTAAAACACAAATTAATGTTTGATCTTGTATTGTTGAAAAAAAAGAAACATTTCATAGAAATGGTAAGCATTTCAATTTCCAACAATTTGAACACTGGTAAATTCGTACGAAAATGACAGCATCAATTTTACCATTCCAGATCAAGTTACATTTACGCAACCATTTTCTATATATGTTTAGAAGTCACTTTCAACACAAACATACATGAATGAATGAATAAAATTTGAGATTAATAGTAAACAACTAATCATAGCATGCAGTGGCAATACCTATCGGCGAAAATTCATCCCTTAGTCAGAGCGAGGCATGGTATATATTTGACTTGGTCTTTCACAAACGATGTTACCTGACTGTACATTTGTCACATGAATTATAAGTTCATTGCTTAAACCAATTTTGTATAACATCAGATTCAATCTTTAGCCAAAACCCGAGGCAGTCTCCTGCAGAAGAAATCAACAGTTGAATTACGACACATTTTAATGAGATTTTCATCATCAGCAGACCTCTCTTTGACAAAAACTACAGCGGAATTCATTATACTTATGCCTTATGCCATCTTGTTGTCATCCACGCCACACTTTCAAAGGTGTGCCTAAGGGTTTGGCTACGCGAATCCGCCGCATCTGCTCTACTCCTACCATTTTCCAAGAACAAGGAACAATCCTCAAAACTCATCTCACTAACAGAGGATATGATCCTTGCAAGGTACAATCCGCGATTGATGAGATGTCACCACAGGACAGACAGTCCCTCCTCCAGTATAAAGAAAAACCTCATAATGACAGGGTTCCATTGGTCACTACGTATCATCCCGCCCTCAAGAAC
This sequence comes from Ostrea edulis, assembly GCF_947568905.1. NCBI lineage: Eukaryota > Metazoa > Mollusca > Bivalvia > Ostreida > Ostreidae > Ostrea > Ostrea edulis. The sequence goes on along the minus strand of NC_079165.1, from coordinate 84,620,131 downwards.
ATCAACGGTAATCTGAAAAAACACCTGCCCATTCTGCATGCCAACAAACGAATGGCTGGTGTTTTTAAGGAACCACCGATGGCATCCTTCAGACGTCCCAGAAACCTGAAGGACATGATAGTAAGGACCAAACTGGATAACCCTTTACCCAATGGAGGTTTCAAAACATGTTCAGACCTCAGATGTCAATTATGCAAATATAGCTCAGACACTGAGGGTTTTAGCAGTCCTGTCACTGGTCGCAGTTATAAAATATTGGGAAACTTTTCCTGCAAAACCAATAACTGCATCTATTTGGAATTTATTTTGCCAAAGTTAAGCAGAAAAAAGCAACGGTTCCAATATAGAATACTGGACACAATTTTAGCTATTCTAAATCGAAATTATGTACATTCTGCCAGAAACAATTGATCATTTGTTTTGCGGATGTGCTAGTGTTCAGCATTTCTTCAGAGAATTTTAAAATTATTCAAATATCAATAGCAATTGTTTTTATGAAATTCAGAAACATACATATTGCATATAAACATTATGAAAAAGATATATTTACCTTTAGTAGCTTGTTATAAACATTTTTTACAAGTTTCTTTGCAGAATGTATTTATTGTATGTATATATATATATATATATATATATATATATATATATATATATATAAAAACGGTTTTCTATTAGAATCTATATACTTGCACCCCCACAGTGTGAGACACCCCCCCCCCCCCCCCTGGAAAATTAACCTGGATTCGCCCTTGTGATTGATTGTTTATATGATCGATGAAAAAATAGATTATTAGATGCCTAAACTATTATTTACTAGATTACTATATGCGTAAATTATGTTTTAGAATGAGAAATGGCCAACATATGTTTTCAAAATAAATATTTTATTTTCCATGGTATAAAGAACAGTGTAATATTATACAAGACATAAAAAGAGATCAGGTGTGTCAACCAAGCACATAGTATTATACACAAAGTTCAGAGAGTAACACAATGAAATTCAATGAAACACACACGGACATATCAGGGATTTTCAGTCTTTGTTTGGCCCATAAATTCCTTCACACTCCCGCAAAAGTTGCGATACTGTCAAATCCCCGGCGACGTACTTGTTCCAAGCCCCATGCAACCTGCCAGTGATGTCCTTGAATATTCTGCGTTGACAGCGCAGGATCTGTTCCTCGGACACCGGCCGGACAGTCAGGTCCACTAATCTGGCTTCGCGTTGCAGGGCTGGAACGAGGATGTAGAAGGCGGCGTTGGCTTTCCCAATATCGGAATTGATTATGGTATGCCAACCTGAAACAATGTAAAGAAACGGTTTTGTTAAATATAAACATCAGAATATTGTATTCTATTCCTTTCACAATGGAGATAATGATTATTTCAACCATTTTTGGAAAATGCAATCTGAATATTTCAATTAATTCAATTTCATAAAATATGATATATTCTATGGCGTAATTAGGTCGAAATTAGCAATTCACCTTCTACATCGTTGTTTGTTCTGACATTGGTCTGGAAAATACTCCAGTTTCTGGGCTGCCATACGGGGCTGTCAATCCAGTTGCTGTCATTATTACCCAAGTTTTAAATTCCATACCTGATTGTTTCTTCTTGGCTTCTCTTGCATCTGGTGCAGGTGAAGTGAATTTTAACATCTGACCTGATCATCTCTCTGTACGCACGCACAGAAATTCCTATAATATAAATATAAAATATAAATGAAAGTATTATTTCATGAATTAGCTCTACGAATGATTGATTTTGAAATAGTTATTCAATTTCAATTAACATAATACGATTACGAAAATGTGGACTCCGTAAATTTGTAACGTTTTGAACGCCAAATTATCATTGTGACACATAGCTATGCATTCGATACCATCGTAACTTTGGCAATAAACTACATGTCATGTTAAAATTTTGTTCAAAAAACCTATTTTTAAAATCGCTATAATTTAACACTTTTATAACGTCTCCAACGTTGATAACTTAACATAATCAAAAAACTATAGAATTTAGAATTGTGACACATAATCTAGCGCTTCTGAAGACCTATGTATTAATTATTTGTAATTTTCTTATAAACATGCGATGATATACATGTGTAAATAACTTATTTAATATAAAAATCCATACACTCACCGGTATCGCATATTCTGTGTTGCCAGTGGTTGCAGCAATCGCGCAGAAGTGCATGTTGTCGTGAAGATACAGTTCGGGAACACACAACGCAACAGTTGGAATCCATCTTCCGAATGATTTCCATTTTTTTTCAAACCAAGCTTATATTGTTTAAGGATCAAACACCTTCGCGATTTATTAATATGTTCAACATTATAGAAATTGCTGAGCCATTTGTGTGTTTAAGCGAGTCATTGTTTTTATAATAATAATCATACTATTGATTGATGTCGATAGTTGAAACCAGAATATAAGGTTATGTTCTTTAAAGATCAGACACTTTCGCGAATAAGTATCTGCTCATCATTAAATTGACCTAGTTATATTCTATTTATCGATAGTCCGACTTTGTAATAGTCCGACTTTGTTTTGGTCCGACTTTGTTATAGTCCAAGTTTGTTATGGTCCGACTTTGTTTTGGTCCGACTTATCTGACAGCGGTGTAGGATTAGTCCTAGATGTATTTATATGTAGTTTTTGTTATTATGCTCTGTTGATATTGGCCACATTATGTAATTCTTTTCGTTCGTCCTGAAGAAGGGACGAGTCGTCCCGAAAATTTGACAATTTGGTTGTTCGTGTCGTTGGTCATTTTAGTGGTTTGTATAACTTTTTGTATTTGACCTTGTATCCATGTTGTGGATCCGACACTTTGAGGTATCGGGTGTTGTTGGAACTTAAGTGCTTTTATATATGATATATATATATATATATATAGCATATATGGCATATAGCGTCTTTCTATATGTGTCTAACTACTACATTACATTTGGAACAGACAGCGGTTCTCTTTCTAACAGGATAAGAAACGTGGTAACATGAAAAGCATCCCGTAGACATCGTTGACAAAACGTTCTTGTGATGGGAGTTTTTTCATCTGTCGGGTATTTCGAAGTACCACCATTTTCATTTTAGTGCAATGAATTCCGTTGTAGATTTTGGTCAAAGAGAGGTCTGCTGATGATGAAAATCTCATTAAAATGTGTCGTAATTCAACTGTTGATTTCTTCTGCAGGAGACTGCCTCGGGTTTTGGCTAAAGATTGAATCTGATGTTATACAAAATTGGTTTAAGCAATGAACTTATAATTCATGTGACAAATGTACAGTCAGGTAACATCGTTTGTGAAAGACCAAGTCAAATATATACCATGCCTCGCTCTGACTAAGGGATGAATTTTCGCCGATAGGTATTGCCACTGCATGCTATGATTAGTTGTTTACTATTAATCTCAAATTTTATTCATTCATTCATGTATGTTTGTGTTGAAAGTGACTTCTAAACATATATAGAAAATGGTTGCGTAAATGTAACTTGATCTGGAATGGTAAAATTGATGCTGTCATTTTCGTACGAATTTACCAGTGTTCAAATTATTGGAAATTGAAATGCTTACCATTTCTATGAAATGTTTCTTTTTTTTCAACAATACAAGATCAAACATTAATTTGTGTTTTAAATGAATATGTCATGAATTAATTCATTGGTACGAAATATTCTCAGCATGATATTTGACGTCATTTGACACTACATGTTTGTTAGGTTGACGTTGCTCTTGCTTTTACAGATTTGTCCCAAAACATGTCATTAAAACATTAAATACCGTGATATCAGCATAAGATTTGTATTTTTGTGAACAGAAAATGATACCGAGTAAAATTCTAGCAAAAATCTAAACACGTGAAAGAACTGCGAATGATAGTATGATTTTCTTTGTCAATATAGATATTCACATCAATTTTCATAAAAGTTCATTTATTTGATAAAAGAAAGAGGGATAACTCTATAAATTTGGTTAAAATCACCTATTTCACTATAGGAATCAATGGAAAACGAAAACTATTTTTAAAAACATCTTTCCCCCTTAAGAAACAAATTCTTTTTTGCAGGTATGTTTTTACTCAATAATATATAAATTAATTTGACAAATTAAATGGTTATTTATTGATATCAAGGATCATTTTAAAATATGTGACGCTTTAAAGCCTTGTTTCAAGGAACATATTTTTCTACCCCCTAATCAAAATGAGTTAAAACTATTTTAAAGAGCAATTAACTAAAATAGATTTTACTTTGCATTTAAAAATATCATTAGCAATGTTGTAAAGCTTCTTAAAATATAGTAGTTGAAAATGTAGGCGGGAATCCAGAGTTCGCATGCGCAGTTCTTTTGACTGTAACGGCGCTTTTCTCATAACGCCAGTAATATATATATATATATATATATATATATCAATCTCATAAATCCCATAAGCAATACAAAATAGATAATTCGGCAAACATGGACCCCTGGACACACCAGAGGTGGGATCAGGTGCCTAGGGGGACTAAGCATTTCCTGTCGATACAAGGTACACATGAAAGGGTAAGATAACAAACAGTTATCATATAACTCCCACAAGGAATGCAAAATTAAGAGCAGGGTAAACAAGTTTTTGCCCCGCCCCTAAGGCTCTAGGGGTGCACGAGTCCTGAAATTTACAATTTATGTACCCCGTGTCCCAACAATATTTCATACCAAATTTTTAAAGAATTGGAATAGTTGTTATCAAGAAGTTTAAAATGTGCAATTGTTAATGCACGACGCTCATCACACGATGACGGACGCAGACCAATTGCAATAAGTCACTTAAGTGACTCAAGTGACCTAAAATGTGTTTTCACCATGAAATGTTTGCACATGTTTTTATAGATTCCATAGGCTTGGATGAATTCAGAAATTGTCATTTCCTTCGAAAGTCTGGGTTATGGCTTGTCTTTCTTAGATTTCAGGGGTACATTCTACAAGTTCTGACATTGTAGTAAGGTATAGGAAGCGACGCAAAGTTAACATACTTACCTTCCCCGATATACATTCATACAGCCGGGGAGATCATCTCACAAAAGGCACGGATTCCGCTGAATACCTACATGTATACTTGGTTTTAGTGTATAGCTCATTCTGCTCTGTTATATACTGAACGCAGCATGAAATCTTCCTCCTTTGTTAAATTGTTGGCTGCGAGTCGGTGTAAAGTAGGTGTGACTGGTCGACAGGGTATGCTTACTCCTCCTAGGTACTTGATCCCACCTCTGGTATATCCAGGGGCCCGTGTTTGCCCAACTCTCTATTATGTATTGATTATGGGAGTTATGAGATTGACCTCTGTTCGTTATCTTCACCTTCCATCCATCTGTTGATTCAGGCTCCCGGCAGCGGCGGACGGAATTTTCCTTTGTCTCGTGAATATATCAACTCGTTCTTTCACCGACACTAATTATCAAGTGAAACTTCTTTGGAGAGATTTTACAGTTTTAGTAAGATGACTTACTATACCAATGATCGAGGTGTGAATCTACACAATGATTCTATACGCTCGACACAGCGCGGCATGCACTATTCGTGACTTGTCCGCCATTGTTTTTGACGAGGGAGAATAAATCCGGTACTGGGTTTCTCACATGAAAGGCAAATATAATGAACAGTGATCAATCTCATAACTACTACAAGGAATACATAATAAAGAGGCAAACACGGACCCTGGGATATAGCAGGGGAGGGATCAGGTGCCTATGTGGAGTAAGCATCCCCTGTCGACCAGTCACATCTGTCCTGAACCCTATGTCTTGATCAAGTAAACAGAATAATCTGTAGTCAAAATCAGTATGCCAAGAACGGTATGGATCGGTATGAAACACGTCAAACAGCATTTGACCCAATGATAGGTTGTATGCACTGTTAGTGACTGAAAAGTCATAATTGATACAGTTTTCCTAGTAGTTTGAGCAAAGTTTATTCCATGTGAATGTTATTCCCTACGCAGTTTTGATGCTGACTAATCTTCTGGTTACTGGGGTTTGCCATTCTCGGTATCCCGAGTGCGCGCACATCCTCTTATGGGCGTTGTTGATAAACAGCCAAAACACGTGATATCATACTCACAAGTTTGTTTTAGTCACTAGGGTGTAAGTGTAAATCACATGGTTTGATACAGTTCTTAGAGAATAAACAGATAATAACAAAGGTTTTCGCAATAAGATCTTAAACTACTGGTTTGCACGATGAAAAAACAACAACAACAACTAAAGAATGGTCAACGTCCCTAACCTCAAATCTGATAATAATCACGTAACAAATGTTTACATGTATATATATATTTCATCATGTCTCCATTTCCTAGAAAGGGGACATGTTGTTTTCGTATGAATTCTTCCGAAGAAAAAGAAGAATTCATACTAAAACAACGGCTCCTTCTTCCGCTTCTCATATAAAGTTTGTCCGGGTCACCATTTTTTGTCTTTTGACATAGATCTTTGATATTTTATGTGATTATAGCATGATAAGTCAGTGTGTTGCGTACCATTTTTTATGACATTTGACCTTGAACTTTTATTCAAAGGTCAATTAATACAATGTGGGGCATTTTTTTGTCCGGATCATAACTTTTTTGTCTTTTATGATACGACAGTGTGTCGTGTGAAATTTTTGCTGACCTTTATCCTTGACCTTTTATGTAAAGGTCAAATAATAGGCATTTTTTGCCCGGACCATAATTGTTTTGTCTTTTAAAGGCCTTTGATATTTGATATTTTGGTAAGTTTAATTTACTACCATATGTTCACAACTAGTTATCTTCACCTTTTCATTTGATATTAAGCTGGGTCATGGAACCACGGTTTTCTTTCGTTTTTATAATTCTGATATTCAACATTACGCTTGGTCATGAAGGAACATTTATATTTCTAGTTTATACCGGTGAATTCTGATACATGTACCATTAAGCTGAGTCATGAAGCCACATTTTTCGTTTTAGTTTATAATTCTCACATTTAACATTCAACCTGGTTATGGACCCACATATTTCTTTCTATCACATTCCTATATTAACATTACTTTTGGTCGCGAAGCCACATTTGTCTCTCTAGTTCATGATTCTGATATGCGACATTGAGCCACATTGTTCTTTCCAGTTTATAATTCTGATATCTTACATTAACTGGGTCATATTTTTCTAGTTTGTGATTATATTGCACGTGAATTATTCGTGTGTTTTTTATGTCACTACACTCCCACTCTTGAAAGATGACTTTTGTCACCAGTGCCGTGGTAAAACAAGCTGAAAGGAATAAAAGTTTTACAGACTTATGGGAATGAGTTTTAACCGATAAAATATCAAGCTATATAAAATTGCATGATAATTTTATTATCTATTCATCTGGGAGTCATGGTAAAAATAGTCCACTCATATTCCCTTTTCGAAGAAAAAACATTAGCCAATCATTTTATCTAATCAAACCAACAAACTGAATCTGATTCTTCTAGAATCAAATTTTCACCTAACATGGTTAATATATAATTTAAAATGTTTCTCATATCTCAAAGAAATAATATGGCTTAAAATTTATGTTTAGTGCAGTGATCGTGGAGGACATTCTTATAGTTTTTCTATATATGCGTCAGGGGAAAAAAATCCATCGATAGCTGTTTTTTAAAGGAAACCTTTCTTTTTCCATGACATTCGGAGAACTAAATTGTTTCAGAAACTCTTAACGGAAAACCTAAATTAGTGTGGTCTATGATTTATTGTACAAAAATAATTAAAATATTTGAACAACAGATTGCTGACTTTAACTACGGATTGTTTCCCAAACTTTTGAATATCAATTTGCCTGTCAGCAATTAGAACCCAAATGTGCAAAATGTTTTACGGAAGTTGTAGAGAAATAGAAATTATTGATAGCCCTATATATGACTTTAGTGTATCATATTTATAAAGCGTAAATCGCTCGATGAAGTATGCCGGCGGGAAACGCCTCAGTATATACTCTCATGAATGTTCAAAAATGACATTTATTTCTTAAATAATACTGTAAAAAGAGCTTTAATCTCACTGAAATGATATGAAACACAACGATCAATGTATTGGGGCGAATCCACACTATTTTATAAGGGATTGCGACGTATGTCTGTACCTTAACATGAGTAGGGGAGTTGAACACCCAGGAATGTCAAACAATGACCTTTTTGTTAAACATGATCAACTAAAGGAGGTTACAATCCCATAACACTTCGTCTAGATCCGCCACTGAATGTATGATATTCAGAGGAATATACATGTTTTCCGTTACATGAATATACATGTTTTCCGGCACATGAATATACATGTTTTCCGGTACATGAATATACATGTTTTCCGGTACATGAATATACATGAATGTCCTATTAATGCGTACAATAGACTCAAGAAGAAGCTATTCATATATTAATTTATCCTTCACATATGCCGTGGTCTGACTGACCGGGCACCACAGTAGGTTTTCTTCCACCACTTCTCGCGGTTTTCAGTTATCAGTACATGTATGATGTTACAGTTATGGCCAGTCCACTCTTCCCATCGCATTAAAGACCATTTAGTCAAAAGAATTTTCATTCCTCTGATAAAATGTTAGAAATATGTCTCATTATTTCATCTCGATCAAATGTAATTGAATTTCTCGACAATCTCAAGAATGTTCTCAAAACAGTGCGACATTTAACTCTGGACACGACAAAAGTCCGGAGTTTCGCCAACCCTTTTATTAAGGATACAAATAAACCCTTTACAAAAAAAGATGGGATTTTATGTCCACAAGACATGAACCAACATTTACACTTGTAACTATTGTAGTTTTTAAGATATTTCACCTGAAATCAAAAAATCCCATGGGATTTTGGAGGGATTTTTAATCCCACTTGGGGGATTTTCACTCCTACCAAAAATCCCATGGGAGAAAAAATATAATTTCTCCCATAGGATTTTAACTCCCATATTTAAATTCAAAATGGGATACAATGTCCCATAGGAGGAAATGTCCCATAATGAACATGAAATGGCAGTGAATATCCTATTTGAGCATGAATGGGAATAAATATCCCAAATAAAACACAGGATGGGGACTTTTATCCCATGAATATAGTAATAAAGCAGAAAATTGTATCTTAAAGAGTGTTGTTTGTCATGATTCTTAAGAATGTACTTGCAAGCTAAGGAATGACATTAACTTTGTATCTAGTAATTACATTCCTAAATTATGTAGACCTATACATGTGTTAATGGATAAATGTCTAAACAACATGAGAAATTAAATTATATTAGAGCTCTGCATTACTAAACTCTTTCCCATGCAATTTCAATTGTATACATATAACCCTATCACAAAAATATTAGAATAAAATTGAACGGTATTAAATTATGCAGTTAGAACACTAACTTATTTACATGCAGCTGTTCACATTCTCTATTTACAACCCTTTACAGGTCGTCAGGTGTGAATATTCACAGGAACCGGTATTTTTGTCTGTAATAATAATAGTAGGCCCTATGGTACCATCCCCAATGAAAAAAATAACCCAAAAGGAATGGCACCATTTCTTACTCAAAACTTCGCTTCAAAATAATTCGAAAATTCTGCTTTTATCGTCCCCACCCCAATTGTCATTCTGATTCAGTAATCCCAGTGCTTTTATTAGGGGTGTGTGGTATATACCCCTACTCTTATCATTATGTACAGGCTAAATTACCGGTTCCTCTGATATGTTGTGGAATTTTGGAATAGCCTAGCTTACAGTTACAATTTGTTTACAATATATTAAAATTAGTGTTAATTAAGTGCTTACGGTGAAATCTGCTACTGCTAGATGATGCTAAGTTGTTTCGTGAACCGAATCAGACATCTCCAACAAGATTCTCGAAGATTTAACAACACAAGAATCATTCGAAAACAATTCTAAATCATTTGATAAATTTTCACATATTTGCCTCATAGCATTTAAAATGTTTGCAAATGATTCCGGAGATATTTTCATTCGCCTGATGAAATCTCAAAAGAATACCTCATTATCTAAATTAAATCTAAGTGCATAATCTCAATATATCTCACATTCTACAAAATTTTTAAATCGAATTAATCCCACTTAAATTTTTACATAATGTATCTTGTATTTTTTAAAACTATTTATAATTTTTAATCTGCTATTATCACACTTTTGAAAACATGTGAAAGTAAATTTCCTTTTCTCAAACACTTTCTTAACCATGCCTAGAAATTGTATTATATATATTTATCCACTCCATGATGCCCTAGGTGAGAATTAATCCCCTTTCGCATCCACTGTACATTATGAATATCTATACATGTATATGTTATACCGAGCGAAGCTCGGACGGGCCGAAGGCCCGTCCGCGAAGCAAGGCTCTAAAGGTAACACGTATGTAAAAGAAAAAAGTAAAAATCAGCAAAAGAAAAAGAGATAATCTCTATATACGTTCACTGAAATTTTCGTGATCCATATGGGCGCCGCCATTTATTTTTTCCATTACCTGCTTCAACAGTTATTCGTGTTTTATTTTGAATGCCAATAATAGAAGACTCTAACGTGCAATTCGTAATTTAAACACTCAGTTTGTTGAAAGTGAATAGTATCATTATCATTGTAACAGGTTTTAGCAAATAAATACATATAAAACCGTAATACGACTAAATAGATGAACGAGTTCATGAGTTTCTTTGAATAAGAATATACGATAAAATTACGGTTACTTTTTTACCATTTTGAATTTATTGGTTAATTTTGTTTAGTTTTAACGGCCTTTTTCATTGCATACGGAATGTATTATTGTTGTTTATAATATGTTTGCTTTGAAAAAGAGAAAAAAGTCTAGGCTAAATGTGACGTCACAATGCACAGTTTACGTCGCCTTGCGTTTTATTTCCCGCGTTCAATGAATAGGCGGATCATGTAAAACTGTTGTCCCCATATAAACTCCTTTAATATTGAGATGTTACGGGGTGTTTAGCGCAAGGAAATTTCATTCAAAATATATATTTATAAATGAATCATAATCTACCGTACTTAACGGAATTATGATTACCACTCGAGACACGGATTTACGTACATGCTTCGCTCGGTCCAACGGCCACACCGTATACATATTATAATATTACGTAACAATACGCAACTAGGTTACGGGCTTCCATCGTAAGATGCACAATAATCATGGGGTGAAATTGCACCTCAAATTCACAGGTGTTATTACAATTGTTACGGTTAAAAACCGAAACGATACTACCCATATATTGACTGTGACTGAGCTACCGTTAACTGGTCTTGGGAGTTGTCAAAGTAGGGGACCAGTTAAAGGTTGCATCACTCTATTTATGTCGAATCATGGCCGAAAGAAAATAATTCCTGGAACTTTGCATGTTTTATGGGACTTTCCTTATGAGGTAGGCTCTCCAATGTTTTATGAGATGTAAATTCAAGTATTGTGTTTGAAATTTTGTGAGTAAAAACCATGAAAGAAGGATTTAAATATTTTTTTGAATTTTTGTTGTAGAGGTGGGTGATTTGGCTTTTGACCAGCTGATTTTGCACGTGCTTGACTTCGATGTAAACAAACTCTCACGCCTTGCTGGATGGGTATGTATTTTTTGGTATGAAAATGCTCATTAAGAACTGTACTACATGATGTGAAAGTACAACTTCTGAAAAGTTTACTTTAAGGCAGCAGGGTCAGGTCAAAGGTGAGTAATTTTGGTAAGAACATATAGGCAAAATTAATAGAGTGGTGCAACCTTAAGAGAAAGTAAACAGAGTTGTGATTTAAACCCGGGACAGGGGACATGTTGAAAATGGATTAAAAGCAAGTAAGTGTTGTTTTCCTTGTGACGGTTTTGTGCATTACTGCTAAATGTTTGAAAACAAGTTGTCTAATGCGTAAATCCAGGCACATCTGAGTCGAAACGTCGGTCGAAGCATAAACCGTCACCGACTCCGTCATTTACACGTTTTCCAGAATCAAAATATGAATGCTTGCGAAGAGAAGTCGATGAAGGCTATGTCTTTTGACTTCTCTAAAGAGAATACTTGCGGTACTGTCCTGCTCCCCACTCTATGCAGGTAGACTTCAGTATCCCTTAGTGACATCACCCTGCTGTTGTCAACTATCCAGTGTTTCAAGCGTCTTATGAAGCTCTGACCACATACTAGAGCTTGCATGGTGACAGAAATGCGCATAATTCAAGTGCGTCGGTATATATAAATAGAGCGCGGACGTAAAAGAAAGCCGTTGTTAGTATCCAGGAAGTTGAGTACTGGGTAATCAGCTGATTTAGATTTGTGTTTGTTTATAGATTTCAATCGGTCATCTTATCATATTAAAACATCGCTTTGGTCGTATTTTTAATTTAAAAATTCGGCTAAACTTCATTGCAACTAAGAGTTTGGGTAATTAACTTTGCAATTAAAGCAAATAAAAGTAAATTTGATTTTAGAGGGAGGAAATGGGCACAATCGTGGGTCATGTACTCAGTTTCAACATGTTTTAACACACAATATATACTTCTATCTAACTTTTAGCAATAACACCATGTGAAACAGAAGTAAATGATTGTATTTAAATTTTCCTCATTCTGTGAAAACGTTCTATCTGATTGTAAGATAGATATGTAGGAGTGGTGAAAGAGAGAGAGAGAGAGAGAGAGAGAGAGAGAGAGAGAGAGGTATCCACTACACTAAACGAAATACTATTCAGTTGGAAAACATGTATTCAGCAACCTTTCTGTCTTGCTTATAGTTTAATTTCATAGCAACACTATACTGTACTTTTCAAATACAATTGATTTACTATCACTATCTAATCTAAAATGCTTGTAAAGTAGCCTTCTCTTTTTTATAAGTTTTTTGGTTTGTAAATCACTGCTGAGTTAGTAAACTTTAATTTCGTGTAAAATAAAACTTTTTTCTTAACTTACGCCAGCATTTATTTTACCAAACTTATGAACGATACAGGAAAGTCGATACTTCGTAAATACCTCTGTATATGAATTTTTTTTATACCAATAAATTGAAACAATTATCAGGTAGCCAAAAACCTCAATAATGTCCATAATTGTATAATGTATGCTATCATATGTACTTTTTTATAACACGTTGAGGAAGTTTTCATTTCAAGTATGTGTACCAGTTCTTGAAATATTCATTTATGCTATGAACCAAGGTGTGCAACATAACAAGCATACCTGTAAAAATATCCATTTCAATACTATCTACAGTAAATAAAGCCATTGAAGACGGTTTTTGCACAAACCTCTATGGATTCTAATATATTCCTAATCTCTCATCTTGTAGACAATTTATCTAGGATTCCCTTGCATACCTCAATCCTAAGTTCTTGGCTTTGGTCCATATTTAGCTGAAGAATTAATGCTATCATCAATTCAATTAATGCGTGCAATAATTCAGAATTGAAGATATCATTAATTATTTGAAGAGATCTTTAATTAAATTGTTGCGCGCATCAAATGAATTAATGACATATTCAAATAATTGAAGATATCTTCAATTATTTGAGTTTGTTAATTTGGCGCTCCATACATACCTCTTTGGCTTCTTAATGCTTGTTTTGAAATAGGAAATATACTTTTGAAAATACTGATATTTAAATGCTCTCTTTGGGCCTCATCAGTCAGGTAAGAGAACAAATATTTATTCCTGAGACCTTCCTGGTGCAAAAATAATTTAAAATATATGGTTAACTCTTCTTAGAAAAAAGCAATTTTTAAAAATAAAGCAAGTCTATAAAATGAAGTTCAAAGGCAAGGCACCAAGAAGGTTTCGGCCCTCATAAATAAAAACGGAAACAGTGTTTTCATAATTTTATCAACAGAAAAAGTCTATGGTTTGGAAGATTATCAAGTAAAATATACACAACATCAAGTTAAAAGTACAATACATCAAACAAGAGAAGAAATTTTCATGTAAAAATTCCAACACATTAATAAATTGTGTTAACATTTAAAAAACAAATTACACTGAAACCGTTGAAAAAAAAAACTTGTCAAAGAAAAAAGGGCCTATCAAAGGTTTCAGGTAAAAAAGCATACCATACATAACCAAATTAAGAATTATTTGCATATCAATTTGACCAAACTATGTTATGTGTTAATAAACCTGATGCCTATAAATTAATTGAAATAAAAATGTAACTTAAATCTTTTATTATTATCATGTGGATCCTGTGTTAGCATTTAGGCTGAATCAACTTATGACATCAATATTTATCAATCGATATTGAACATGTTCAAGTACATGTAAGTAACTGTGTATCATATTGATACTTTAACTTCTGACAGTTACCGGTTAAGGAGTTTAGTATTAAGTATTGCATTATAAAAATCCATACAGTATTGTTTTCCAAATGTTTTGTTCAACACATGACCTGATTTAACATGGGTATATACCAGAAATGTGAAATTTCCAAGAGGGTCTCCGTGGAAATTTAGGCAGTAAATTGACACATTAAATTTTTTGAGGCCAGAAATTAAAATACAATATTTATTATAGCTATTTAGTATTAGTTTCTCTTCTCAACCCTCTATGGAATGTATCTATCAAGTCCTCTTTCAAGGGTAGATAATTCTTGAAAATTTACAAAAAGAAGGGGCCCTTTATTGTACGGGCTTGCATAAATACACATTTTTTATGACAAATAATTTATAATCAGAAAGGTAACTGGAGTGTTTGCTTAAGGAACAATAAATATAACAAATAATAAGAACAATAAATAACTTCAAACAAAAAGTTAACAGCAAGAAAAATAAAATAAAAGAAATTCTAACAAGAGATTTTGTAAAACACATATGCCCCCCATGGTGCAAAATTGTAAAGGGTTATACACACACACATCATTTAATTGAGAGTAGTATCATCCATTCAAAATATTGAGCAGACAATATCTTCCTATGTCAAGAGTGGATTGACCATGTGACCTAAAAATCAATAGAGGTCATCAACTCCTGAAGATGTACCAGTGTACCAAGTTTGATGTCTGTCAAGTAAAGGGTTCTCAAGATATTGAACGGACAGTATATTCCTATGTCCAATTTGACCCTTGACTTTTGACCAAATGACCTTAAAATAATTAGTAGTCATCTTCTCCTGAAGATGTACCAAGTTTGATGTCTGTCAAGCAAAGGGTTCTCAAGATATTGAGCGGACAGTTTATTCCTATGTACAGTTTAACCCTTGACCTTTGACCACGCGACCTCAAAATCAATAGGTGTCATCTTCTCCTGAAGATGTACCAGTGTACCAAATTTAATGTCTGTCAAGCAAAGGGTTCTCAAGATATAGAGCAGACAGTATATTCCAATGTCCAGTTTGACCCTTGACCTTTGACCATGTGATCTGAAAATCAATAGGGGTCGTCTTCTCCTGAAGACGTACCAGTGTATCACGTTTGATGTCTGTCAAGCAAAGGGTATTCAAGATATTGAACGGACAGTATATTCCTATGTCCAGTTTGACCCTTAAGGAGGTATGCTACACTAGAGAAATTTGATGTAGATGAAAAGTGGAGGATATGTACAACAATATTTTGAAGTTAAAAAATTTCAAATTTACTTTATTTTGTCAAAAAATACAGTTTTAGTAGAAGATAATCTGAAAAAAATTTAAAACCCTTGCTGGACTCGAACCTGCGACCTACAGTTCAGCATTCGGTATTCTAACCTACTGAGCTACTCGGCTATGTATTTAAATAGAAAAGGAAAAGTCAAATATTGCTGATATCGATTTTTTCATCTATATTTTTAAAGGAAGTCAGCCATTATGACGATGTAGAGTACTACCTTAACCTTTAAACATGTGACCTTAAAATAAATAGGGGTAATTTTCTCCTGAAGATGTACCAGTGTACCAAGTTTGATGTCTGTCAAGCGAAGGGTTCTCAAGATATTGAACGGACAGTATATTCCTGTCTAGTGTGACCCTTGATCTTTGACCATGTGACCTCAAAATCAATAGGGGTCATCCTCTCTTGAAGATGTACCAGTGTATCAAGTATGATGTCTGTCAAGCAAAGGGTTCTCGAGATATTGAACGGACAGTATATTCCTATGTCCAGTTTGACCCTTGACCTTTGACCACGTGACCTCAAAATCAATAGGGGTAATCTTCTTCTGAAGATGTACTGGCGTACCAAGTTTGATGTCTGTTAAGCAAAGGGTTCTCTAGACATTGAATGGTCAGTATATTCCTATGCCCAGTTTGACCCTTGACCATATAACCTCAAAATCAATAGGGGTCATCTACTCCTTAGGATGTACCAGTGTGCCAAGTTTGATGTCTTTCAAACAAAGGGTTCTCAAGATATTGAGCGGACATTATATTCCTATGTCCAGAGTAGATTGACCCTTGACCTTTGACCTGAAAAACAATAGGGATCCTCTTCTACTCATAACTAACCCACATATGAAATATCATTATCATCAAGTGAATGGTTCTCAAGATATTGAGTGGACAACACATGGTCTACAGACCGACCGACCGACCGACCGACCGACAGGTGCAAAACAATATGCCCCCTCTTTTTCAAAGGGGGGCATAAAAATGAAGCCCATGATCCAATGAATATTAGCCTCTGAAGACCCTTACACTAACACAATTTTCAGCAAATATACCCTAGAGACCAAGAGAATGAAACAGAACAGGGACCTCAGACTTCAGATGGATAATGTCCTTCAATCCTTGCCAATCTACTACCGGACTGACTTTCTGTCCTACATTCATCCTCTTAAGACTCTGGGGCGCGTTTTACAAAAGAACTTACGACTTACGACCAACTTTGCATACTGGAATTATCCAGTTTATTGTAAGGTCATTCACTCCAAATGCAAAATATTTTTTTAAAATGTTGAAAATTAACCCTCAGAAAAGTTATACTTCATTCACTTAGAGTAATAACTGTATAATACAATTTAAGACTTGCGACTTTGCCGTAAGTTGTTTTGTAAAACGGGCCCCTGATCCTAGCAAAAATCCCAATGAACTACTGGACTATATTGAAAATTATGTAAACTGTATTTCTACGGGGATTTCCTTAACCCCACTTTACTCCCCATCTTTCTCAGTAGCATCTGAAAAAAGTGAAATGTCTATTTTCAGGTAACCATTAAAAAAAACCAGCAAAAAGGAAAACAACCAAGTGTGATGACAGGTTTTTGTAATAGATACCATTTCTTTTCCCTCCATTTGTGAATACAATGACCTGTTTCTTGCCATTGATGGTGGTAACAATTCTCCTTCCAAGCATAAAGGGTGGTATTCTCATCCATGTTGGCTGCCCCAAACCAGTTCCAACACTACATTCCAGTATAAAATATGATTATAATGTTCTTGTTAAAACAAGCTGCTAAACAAGAGGCCCAAGGGCCAAATCGCTCACCTGAGTTACTTTGGCCCATATCTGAAGACTTTCCATAGAACAAACTTGAATCTGCACTATGTGAGAAAGCTTTCATGAAAAGAAGATTTTTAAATGACCCCACCCTATTTTTGCATTTTTGTCATTATCTCCCCTTTGAAGGGGGCATGACACGTCATTTGAACAAACTTGAAAGCCCTGTACCCAAGGATGCTTTTGGCCAAGTTTGGTTATATTTGGACCAGTGGTTCTTGAGAAGAAGATGAAAATGTGAAAAGATTACAACTACGCCAACGCCGACGGACAACGGACAAATTTTGATCAGAAAAGCTCACTTTGGCTCAGGTGAGCTTAAAAACTACAAATTACAATTCAGAAGAAAAGTTAATATGCACAAATGTGAAATACAGTGTATACCTAAATACACTTTGCTGTGGTGGTTGTGTAGGAAGTGTGTTTGTTGTTTGGGGAACTAGTCTTAAGGGAGGATATGGTGCCACAGATGGTCTAGGCAAGGAAACAGGTACTGGGGAGACTTGAGATGATCTGTAATTGTTGAAGTAATGTATAGAATCAGTATTTTCCATACACATGTATATTTGTTAATATTAGTACATGTAATTTAATATAATCATAAAACAGTAAGTTCCCATGTCAAGCATCATGCTATATGGCATTACACCTCTAACCTCCAGGCACACTAGTATATATCTTGCCCAATTTGGATGAAATCATTTAGGCATTCAACATTATAAAGAGGTCTGGAGAAATATGCTTTGCCTACAAAAAAATACTTGTATAAAGAGAAGACTTACCCGGAGTCATCGGGGAGAAGATTCCTCATTTCCTCCTCTGTTGACTTTTTAAATTGGAGGTTTGGAATCCTACCAGGCTTTTCGGAAGTTGGTCTAAATCGAGGTTGTAATAAATTTTTGGCATTAGAGGAAATCTTCTCTGTCTTTTTGAAATCTTTTACAGAATTGTGAATTTGCTTGCTACCCTCATTTGTTGAGATAATATGGTCTAAGGCACTTAGAATATTATCTAACCTATGTTTTTGAACTAATGTATTGTTCCTAATCTGTTCAGCTATTATGTTTATATAAGTTGTCGAATCTTTTTCTTCCAATTTTCATGAACATGCCAATGACAAAGAAAATGTCTGAGTCCTCCCCCCCCCCCCCCCAAATTTTCTTTGCAGCATTCCAACCTGAATTATCATCATCTGTCATCAGAATATTAACTTTTGTATTAGGGGCTTTCATTTTGACAGAATTAAAAAAGACAGAGATAACATCTTCACTCTCTCTGTTACTTATACAAAATGCAACTGGGTAACCATACCTAAATTCATCTAAAACCAAAAGAGTTATCAATTTAAAAGAATAAACATTTGTTTTGTGGGTTGAGTCCATGCAAAGTATAATAGGACCAAATTTCTCAAACATTTCCAGCTGTTGCTTGGTCATTAAAGCAAGCATAAAATCCCCCTTCTGAAGCCCTGTTGATGGATCATCAATATTTTGCTACTTATACACTAATACTGGATTGTGTAATTCATTTCCTAATTCATTTACTTTAAGAAAGGTTGAAGTGGCATCATCAGAATGTCTTATAACAGATGAATCAACAATAGTTTTCTTCAAATTATGTATGGTTTTTCTATCCAACAAATGATAATATTTTAACTTACTCAAGTCATCACGTTGGTTGCGATCACTGACATTTTCTCTAATTTTGTCCAGTATAGTGTTAATTGGAATTTTGAGTGCTAACATTGTGCAAATTTCTGACTTGATAGCATCTGGTAAAGGTAAAAAAAAAATTGCTTCCCTCAAAAGACATTGAATGTGTATGTGACTTAATATACTTTACAGAAATAGATCCATCTGACTTTATTTTAACAGACATTCTAGAAGGGCATAATTTTTGAAATTTGCAAGACCCTTTAATGTTATCTTTGCGCTTTCCTGAATAATTTTTACCCTTTCTCAAGTGAATTCGTTTAACCCCATCCCTGTGACAAACAAGAGTATAGAACTGACTGCCATCTTTATTGATTTTATTTTGTCGTTGCTTCACATATCTACAGTGTATTTTAATACTCTCCTGCTCTTTAAACTGCTCAAATAAATCTATGTTTTCAAAAGTGAGATTCTCAACATCTATACATGCTCCATGAAAATTTTTAAGATGGTCCACTAAAACATCTACGTTATGAAATGTCACAGAACAAGATGAAATGGAGCAAGGAATCTTGTTATCATTTTCTTTATCATGGACCAACTTTTGGTGTCGCATCATTGTTGCTTGTTGTAGAAACTTCTCTCGCATCTAGGGCATTTTATCTGAGACCTTGATTTCACATCAGTATCCAGATGTTGTCTACCATAAGAATGTTCCATATTTTGATTCTGAATTTTGTAGCTCTTAATATCTTCCAAAACATCTAAACTGATTGGTTTGCAAGTTTTTAAATCAGACCTCCAGTTGTAATTACTTTTATCATTGTCTGAAATCCTGCAGGTATTCTCTGATGACTTAGTAAATGTTGTTTGTTTTTTAATGCCGGGTTTTCTACTACCCTTTCATAATGCCCTCCCCCAGCCCTTGTCCAAACCAAATGAATAATGTGATCCGAATTATGATAATTGTGTTCTAGAGTATTTACCTCTGGATTTTGAGAATCCCCGCCAATGGTTACCAGTATATTTAAACCTAACACTCTTGACAAGGCCAGTATTGATTCTTGTCCTGCAAATGTTCCTATCTGTCTTAAATTATTGAGAAAACTGAAAATTTCTGTTTCAGTCATGGGTAATTCACCTTCGCCATACAAATAAAACCTAAAGTCATCCAAATTTTCCTGAATATGATTAACGACGAATTCCCTTAGAGAAGAATGGTGGTCTTCAGTGCCATATAAACCAAAACTTATTGAACGAAACAAACAGTTACCATCTCCTTGGATATGGGTTCTATACAAACCATATTGGTGTAAATACTCATCCTGTAGAATTTGTTGTCTTTGATGTTCATTTACAAAATCAAGTTCTACTGTCTGCTTTTCTGATATTTCTTTTAATATGTTTTCCATTGATTCTGTTTGGAGTTCCTTATAAAATAGAGAACACTTTTTGATACAAATGCAGCACGAAAAAGGTCTTCTTTTTTAATCTATATTATGAAAATACTGCAATGATTATGCTTAAAATAGAAATATTCTTATATTCTTTTTGTTTTCATTAAATTCAAGAAAGTAAATACGGTTGCAATGGTACTATAAAATAAGAAAAACAACAATGTAACAGTGAGGTTATACACATTCTTTCTCTTTGTGCAAAAATTAAGCCATGCAGTGTGCTATAATTTATTACTGTAATTAATAATTACAAGTCATACAAAAATGTATTCAACTCCGGCAGTGATGGGAATTGAACCCATGTCTCAAGACTGTCCGTACACTACCTGTAATGGTGTTAGATTGGTGCAGTAGAAGTGTTAAAAAGTGTTAGAAAGTAGTAAAGATTTAAGAAATCAGAGAGTAAGAGCTTCAATTGTGTTATAAAGAAATTAGGAAAAATTAGGTTGTTTTCATACTAAATTATATATAACTCATCCCCAACCAGCACCATGCATACATAGCATTTTAAACATGCCATGAGAAATATAAAGGAAAATGTGCATAAGAAAATAAAAATATGTGCAAAGCAAACTCAATATATATTTATCTAAGGCATGTTAATGTATATATAAATTGCTATTCTGGGAATCAAACCCATGTCCCCTTCTTCATAAGCCTGAAATAAATTAAAACATCTTCACCTAAAATTGGTATTTCAACCATCTGTCACAAAAATGTAACACTATTATATCTTGCAATTGCTGCAATCATAAAATGCCAAAATAAGACTAACTAGAGCTGTCTCAAGGATTAAGTAGCTTAAAAATCTCTGCTATCTAGTCCAAATTCCCAGAGTCTAAGTCTTATGGGAATGTTTATGTAAGGAATGAATGCTGTTACACCTCTTGTTGAGAACAATAATTGTAGTGAGTATGAAAATCCATCAACAGTCCAAGCATCAAATTGTCATGGATCAAAAACATTTATATTCTCAATTCTATGACTATGACTTTATGTTCCTCTTCCAATTCAAGGTTTTGTCCTTTAAAATTTTTAATTTCTGAGATACATTTCTGAACTCTGTGACCTTGACTTTTGTATTCATGACATTTGTTTCTGACCTTGTTAAAACAATCATAGTGCAGGGTTGTTACACCTCTCAAAATCACAAGTATCATTCATGTCTTGTATAATCTTCTGAAGTGTTTTTTTCCACAACAAAGTTATGGATATAGTAAGAATTTCGTATTTATAAAACTGGTGACCTTGACCTTGTCTGAATAATTGTGTTAAATTTTGACAAATTATCAAAATGAAAATACGAGGTTCAAAAATTAAAATCGTATGCACATTAAATCTACTAAGCACTAAAAAAAAGTATTAGTTTCAATGATCATCACCAGACAAAAAAAAGTCTACAGACAAATTGACAGGGAGACAGATGGACAAGGTGGGTTCAATATACATGTATCCCCAAACTTAATTGGGGGGGGGGTATAAAAAAGTTATTGACTTGGATAATATGTTGCTGGCCTGAGTAACCATGTGTGTACATTGGTATCTCCTGTGTGCTGTGTCTATTTCATATTTTTTAAAGTTTTAACTTGAATAGATTGTACAGTTATTAAAATAATAACAGTGTTAAGATGTTGTCTCTATGGTTGTATATGGCTGAACTGGAAATACTGAGTGACAAAATTAGAGAAAAAGATTTAGTGTGACTGTGTCAATGTTAAACAACTTAAAATACCCTGGTACTAAAGAAATTTTTATTGATCAATGTTTTCCAAAGGAGGAGCCAAAGGAACGGTGTATTCAAAAATAAGGATGAAATCTAACTTGCACAACATTTTAACATCACATTATAATTTAACAAATGAACAATAAATAGTAACATATCTTAATTGATAATTTTCAAATGAAATTTAAACAAAAAAATTTAAAATGAAATTTATTCTCTTTTTTGTAAACTACATACATGTAACTGGTCATCTTTCAATATGGGTGGCAAAAGGTTTTCCTGCACAATAAATAAACCAACAATTCTGATATGTGACACAATTACTATTCAGTTACCGGTATCTTCATTATTTTTCCATTCATGTTTTGATAGATGTGTTTGTATTCATTATAAAGTAAAGAGCATTGCGCTGTTAGGGGACTTACCTGAGATAGGAATAGATGAGGCAGATTCTCACCAATACAATGGACAGGTGACCAGAGTGTAATCTGTCAATTGAAAATCATTAAGAGTTTTTAAAAATGAAAAAGAGCATCAATAAAGTATCAATAAATCCCTGAAATCAAATTGGTGCATTAAATTAATTTTTGGAATATGCCTTTGAGGAAAGTTTGCATAAAATATGTTGATATTCCTTTGATGTAAATGATTTTTGTAAACACTAGACAACTGACCAGTTAGCAAGGGCCAGATGGATATTGATGTAAGGGTGAAGTTTAATAAAGGGATGAATTTATGATAATTCAATAAAGAAAAAAATCATGAAGGACATTTAGAAGAATGTGAAACAGCAACTGTGTGATCATGAAAGAGTGATATTTCCTAAATGACAGAAAAAAAATCATAAAACTTATTTCGGATCTGCCTATCCTGCGATATATGTCACCATTCTAATGTCAAGACACCTTTGAAAATTGCAATCACTTCAGTAGCTGATGATTTTTGCATAATAATTATAAAATGATTTGAAATTGGCAATGATCTGGGACCGAGACAAAGGCTGTATTTATATTGTAATTTTCCATTAATTTTTGAAAGTTTTAGACAGAAATATAAATTATTGATTAGATCTATATAAAATTGACCAAAACCAAAGTATTAATTTTTTTAAATGTTTTTACAGTGGATATAATTCAGGGCTCGAAATAATTGATGGCCAGCTGGTCTGGGGCTAGCTAGTAAATTTTGGATATGGGCTAGTGCCTTGTAGAAAGCACATGTCCTTGGGACCAGTGATTATTATATGCATATCAAAATTCATTCATAGTCGGGCTAGTTCAGTCGACAGGTTTATGCATCCAAGATCTATTTAGATACAAACAATTCCTTGTTGTGTTAGGTTGTACTAAGAAATAACAATGTAAATTCAATATCACAAATATATCCAAGAACAAATATCCTTGATGCAGTTTCACCAAGATGGAACAAGTTAATGAGATCTATATTTATCTGATAGGCATAGACTTAATGGATAGTAGAATTTAAATAATGGTATGATATATATAAGAAAATAGAGATAAACCCAAGAACTGAAAAATAAACAACTGATAAAGGTTGAATTCAAGCATAAAAAATATACAAACCACTAACAGACCCAATAAAATCAATAAAATAGCATCATACTCATATGAATTAACATATAATCAAAATTATTTAGATAGTTATCAAACAACAATTTGTTTTTCTTCAAATTGTTCAGTATACGGAACTTTCGGGATATGCCGGAACGACCGATTATATTTCACGTTTATACACCACGGTCACGTGATAATAACCAAGTTGACATCGATACATATGGTGTTTCGCTAACAGACGGTCCGTAAAGAGTTATGCGCAGTCCCATGATGACGATCCAAGTCATTATTGGTGCTTAGTGCCTGGGTGTAAATTAGATGGAAGGGAAAAGGCGCATTTAGACGCGTACCATTGGATGCAAGGCGTGAAGTTTTACCGATATCTTCAAGATATTCCCTAGATTTATTTCCCGCACCGACTCGCATAATTTAATCAATTGCATTTTCCTATAAAATGGTTGTAGTGATTCCTTTCTTTCAAAGATAGCATTTAAATGCAGGAAATTGATAGCAATTGAAATATTCCATGTTTTTTTTTTACTTAGTTGTCATTGTAATCCGGAAGTGACATGCCCTACATTTACGTTCAACGCGCGATAAAAGTCAGAGTGGATCCGTATCTCGAAAGTCCCGTATTGACTGTGGCACTTAAATATTATACGGATATTATGCCCAAAAACAATCAAGTATTGTTGCAATCTATAACATTTTAGTCAAGAAACTTTTAATGAGGCATCTAGAGCAAAAGTTGTTCAGTTTTGCAAGATGTTTCAAACAACATCATGAAAAAGGCGAATGGGCCTCATGGCTCGCCTGAAGAGTTGGATTAGTGTCACAATCAATAGCTTTTTTCTGGAGAAACTTTTGATAAAACATGTAGACCAAAAGTTGTTCAGGTTTGCAAGATCTTTCAAACGATATCAAGAAAAAGGCCCACGGGCCTTATGACTCGCCTTAACAGTCTGATAAATTTCGCAATCAATAACTTTTTTCTCAAGAAAATTTCCATAGGACATGTAGAACAAAATTTGTTCAGTTATTCGAGATATATCTAGAATGACATAAAAAAAAAATAGGCCTCCGGGCGGCATGACTCGCCTGATCAGTCGAATCTGTATCGCAGTAAATAACATTATTAACTTTTTTCTCGACAAAAAAAGCTGACCCCTTTAATTAGTTGCCGAGAGGGAGAGAGAGTCTTTAATTTATAACATTTAAATGATCAATATTTGTAAAACATTACCGAAGCTAAATTGTACGTCTAGACAATATATTTGTATCATTATTTATGAACGAAAATGTCAGTCAAATTCTTATCTAATCACATCTAAATTTGGACGGAAGACCCACTCGTTGCTCGCAACGAGATCGAATCTAGTTATTATTATTATTCTTTTTTTTTTCTCCTTACCGATTTTTGTGCAGAAGAAAAACGATAAAAGCTAGAGTGCTGAAATTTTTAGTGATGTTAGACGACATGTTGTAGTTGTGCACCTGGGTTTTAGAAATTTCCGGAAGTGCCTAGTACGGAAGCTCGGTAGGGGTCGAAAATGGAGTTTTAAAAAGTGTCCAATTTGTTTCCACGTTTTGAATCATAACTTTTTACTCGTAAATATTTTGTTTAGACATATATAACAAAACTTGTACAGTTTATTGAGATCTTTCGTGCCATATCAAGAAATGGGCCCATGGGCCTCATTGCTCGCCTGAATCATTGAGTTTCTGTTACAATGATTAACTTTTTTCTCACGAAACTTTGATGAAACATGTAGAATAAAAGTTGTTCAGTTTTGCAAGTTCTATCTAATGATATCTAAAAATAGGCCTCCGGGCGTCATGGCTCGCCTGAACAGTCGAATTTATATCGCAATTAATAACATTAATAACTTTTTCCTCGAGAAACTTTTGACAAGACATGTAGAACAAAAGTTGTTCAGTTTCGTAAGCGTTAACTAACGATGTTAAGAAATAGGCCTGCAGGTCTCATGGCTCACCTGAATAGTTGGGTTATTGTTGCAATCTATAACATTTTTGTCAAGAAACTTTTAATAAGATATCTATAACAAAAGTTGTTCAGATTTGCAAGATCTTTCAAACAACATTATGAAAAAGGCCAACGGGCCTCATAGCTCGCCTGAAGAGTTTGATTAGTGTCACAATCAATAACTTTTTTCTCAACAAACTTTTGATAAGACATGTAGAACAAAAGTTGTTCAGTTTCGCAAGCGTTAACTAACAATGTTAAGAAATAGGCCTGCGGGTCTCATGGCTCACCTGAACAGTTGGGTTATTGTTGCAATCTATGATATTTTTGTCAAGAAACTTTTAATAAGACATCTAGAACAAAAGTTGTTCAGTTTTGCAAGATCTTTCCAACAACATCATGAAAAAGGCCAACGGACCTCATGGCTCGCCTGAACAGTTTGTTAGTGTCACAATTACTAACTTTTTTCTCGATAATCTTATGATAAGACATGTGGAACAAAAGTTGTTTAGTTTTGCAAGATCTTTCAAACGATATCAAGAAAAAGGCCCACGGGCCTTATGACTCGCCTTAACAGTCTGATAAATGTCGCATAACTTTATACTCGTAAATATTTTGTTTAGAGATATATAACAAAAGTTGTACAGTTTATTGAGGTCTTTCGTGCCGTATCCAGAAATAATGTCTTATGAAATGACCTTGCTATAATTCTTTTTGTTTTTACAAAATTCACTTCCGGTCGGAAAATATGGCCGATTTTTTGTTTCTCAAAAGGAATTTTGTCCAGCATTTTTCTTGGAAAAAGTAAAATATAGGTTCATCAAACATTCAGGGATGATCAATCTCCGTTTGTAGGCGTGCAGTAGTGGGTTGAACATGTCGACCGTCACTTCCTGTCGTCACCGGAAGTGATGGAAAGAATCGCAAATTTCAAACTTTTTCCTTTAAATTGAAACTTATACTAGTTTATTAAGTCTCTTTCAAAATGTCAAAAGAATATTGACTCTGTCGGTAGTCAAAACGACTACTTCCGGTTTCTTGATAAAATACCTTTTTAATTTTCGTCTCTTTGTCCCCATAAATCTCGCTTATATTTGAAGTCTTTCATATGATTTTCACATGTCTTAATAAAAGTATAAACTTCCAAAGTTTTGATAATTTTATTTTTCAAAATTGACTTCCGGTCGGTAGTAACCTACTACTTTTTCTTTCTTAGGTTTACTTCTTTTTTTGAGAACTCTTTCAGATAGAGACGTGAAATTTTCAGGGAATATAGACAGTAAAGAGTTGCTGTCATTTATAGGAAAACGCATCTGAATAGTACTTCCGGTCGTCACCGGAAGTTACGAGAAAGGAGTAAAAAATTCGATAATACATTTCTCATTCATTGTTAAGACACATTTTCTGATATATTTAAATGGTTTTTGTAGGAACAGAAAGTTCTTTACCGGAAGTGGTCTAACGGAAGACCTACTCATTACTAGTAATGAGTGTCTAGTTATTATTCTTATTTTTCTTCTTTTCTTCTTATTTTTCCTCTTCTTTAGTGAGAAATTTGTCCGACCGATTTTATGAACATGCTTCGACTGATCAACTTCAAACTTTGTGAGCTGATAAAGGGTCATTAGGAGGGGTGCAATCAACTTTTCAAATTTTCAAAATGGCCGCCGTTTCAAGATGGCCGCCAAAAAACCTCAAAAACTCAAGGTTGTCGGGTTTAAACCAAATTCTATTTCTAGGGTAATTTAGTGACCCCGAGTCCATTTCCACCATCAAAATTTTTTTTTGAGCCGCCATTTTCAAAATGGCCGCCATATACCGAAATATTTGAAAGTGTTAAAATCTGTACAACATTTGGGTTCTGGGGTAAATTGAGGGTCCACAATTCATTTCTAGCATCAGTATTTCCTTCCAATCATTTTTCAAATGTTTCAAAATGGCCGCCATTGAAGAAAATGGCTGTCAAAAATCAAATCCGTCGGATTTCAACCAAATTTAGTTTCTAGAGTTCTTTGAGGATCCTGAGTGCATATCTGGCATCAAAAAGCATTTCTGACATGGGGAGGTGTTCGGAGACATTTGTGTTGGCATCCCAACACAGTTATAGCTCGTTGTTATTAGGGTCTTCCGTCTTCAGCGGAAGACCCTTCTATTATTCTATTGTTGATTTTTCACTTTTCTTATTATTAGGGTCTTCCGTCTTCAGCGGAAGACCCTTCTATTATTCTATTGTTGATTTTTCACTTTTCTTATTATTATTATTATTATTCTTTTTTTTTCTCCTTACCGATTTTTGTGCAGAAGATTTCTCGGAGATGGCTTAATCAATTTGCTTCAAATTTTCAGGATTGATGCGTTGCCATTTGAAGTTTGTACCGCCGTTTCAATTTTTGACAAATCACTTCCGGTTGGAAGTTATCCCCCTTTTATCGATTTTCAGATGACCATTTTGTCCAGACAAAAACTCAAAAACGATAAAAGCTAGAGTGCTGAAATTTTCAGTGATGTTAGACGACATGTTGTAGTTGTGCACCTGGGTTTTCAAAATTTCCAGAAGTGCCTAGTATGGAAGCTCGGTAGGGGTCGAAAATGGAGTTTTAAAAAGTGTCCCATTTTTCTCCACGTTTTAAATCATAACTATTTACTCGTAAATATTTTGCTTAGACATATATAACAAAAGTTGTACAGTTTATTGAGATCTTTCGTGTCATATCAAGAAATGGGCCCATAGGCCTCATGGCTCGCCTGAACCATTGAATTTCTGTTACAATGATTAACTTTTTTCTCACGAAACTTTTGATAAGACATGTAGAATAAAAGTTGTTCAGGTTTGCAAGATCTATCTAATGATATAAAAATCTAGGCCTCAGGGCGTCATGGCTCGCCTGAACAGTCGAATTTGTATCACAATTAATAACATTAATAACTTTTTTCTCGAGAAACTTTTGACAAGACATGTAGAACAAAAGTTGTTCAGTTTCGCAAGGGTTAACTAACGATGTTAATAAATAGGCCTGCGGGTCTCATGGCTCACCTGAACAGTTGGGTTATTGTTGCAATCTATAACATTTTTGTCAAGAAACTTTTAATAAGACATCTTGAACAAAAGTTGTTCAGTTTTGCAAGATCTTTCGAACAACATCATGAAAAAGGCGAACGGGCCTCATGGCTCGCCTGAAGAGTTTGATTAGTGTCACAATCAATAGCTTTTTTCTGGAGAAACTTTTGATAAAACATGTAGACCAAAAGTTGTTCAGGTTTGCAAGATCTTTCAAACGATATCAAGAAAAAGGCCCATGGGCCTTATGACTCGCCTTAACAGTCTGATAAATGTCGCAATTAATAACTTTTTTCTTAAGAAAATTTCCATAGGACATGTAGAACAAAATTTGTTCAGTTTTGCGAGATATATCTAGAATGATATAAAAAAAAAAATAGGCCTCCGGGCGGCATGACTCGCCTGATCAGTTGAATCTGTATCGCAGTAAATAACATTATTAACTTTTTTCTCGAAAAAAAGCTGACCCCTTTAATTAGTTGCCGAGAGGGAGAGAGAGTCTTTAATTTATAACATTTAAATGATCAATATTTGTAAAACATTACCAAAGCTAAATTGTACGTCTAGACAATATATTTGTATCATTATTTATGAACGAAAATGTCAGTCAAATTCTTATCTAATCACATCTAAATTTGGACGGAAGACCCACTCGTTGCTCGCAACGAGATCGAATCTAGTTATTATTATTATTCTTTTTTTTTCTCCTTACCGATTTTTGTGCAGAAGATTTCTCGGAGATGGCTGGATCGATTTGCTTCAAATTTTCAGGATTGATGCGTTGCCATTTGAAGTTTGTACCGCCGTTTCAAGTTTTGCAAAATCACTTCCGGTTGGAAGTTATCCCCCTTTTATCGATTTTCAGATGACCATTTTGTCCAGACAAAAACTCAAAAACGATAAAAGCTAGAGTGCTGAAATTTTCAGTGATGTTAGACGACATGTTGTAGTTGTGCACCTGGGTTTTCAAAATTTCCGGAAGTGCCTAGTATGGAAGCTCGGTAGGGGTCGAAAATGGAGTTTAGAAAAGTGGCCAATTTTTTTCCACGTTTTAAATCATAACTTTTTGCTCGTAAATATTTTGTTTAGACATATATAACAAAAGTTGTACAGTTTATTGAGATCTTTCGTGCCATATCAAGAAATGGGCCCATGGGCCTCATGGCTCGCCTGAACCATTTAATTTCTGTTACAATGATTAACTTTTTTCTCACGAAACTTTTGATAAAACATGTAGAATAAAAGTTGTTCAATTTTGAAAGATCTATCTAAGGATATCAAAAAATAGGCCCCCAGGCATCATGGCTCGCCTGAACAGTCAAATTTGTATCACAATTAATAACATTAATAACTTTTTTCGCGAGAAACTTTTGACAAGACATGTAGAACAAAAGTTGTTCAGTTTCGCAAGCGCTAACTAACGATCTGAAGAAATAGGCCTGCGGGTCTCGTGGCTCACCTGAACAGTTGGGTTATTGTTGCAATCTATAACATTTTTGTCAAAAAACATTTAATAAGACATCTAGAACAAAAGTTGTTCAGTTTTGCAAGATTTTTCGAACAACATCATGAAAAAGCCGAACGGGCTTCATGGCTCGCCTGGAGAGTTTGATTAGTTTCACAATCAATAACTTTTTTCTCGAGAAACTTTTGATAAGACATGTAGAACAAAAGTTGTTCAGTTTCGCAAGTGTTAACTAACGATGTTAAGAAATAGGCCTGCGGATGTCATGGCTCACCTGAACAGTTGGGTTATTGTTGCAATCTATAACATTTTTGTCAAGAAACTTTTAATAAGACATCTAGAACAAAAGTTGTTCAGTTTTGCAAGATCTTTCGAAAAACATCATGAAAAAGGCGAAAGGGCCTCATGGCTCGCCTGAAGAGTTTGATTAGTGTCACAATCAATAGCTTTTTTCTCGAGAAACTTTTGATAAGACATGTAAAACAAAAGTTGTTCAGTTTTGCAGGATCTTTCAAACGATATCAAGAAAAAGGCCCTCGGGCCTTATGACTCGCCTTTACAGTCTGATAAATGTCGCAATCAATAATTTTTTTCTCAAGAAAATTTTGATAAGACATGTAGATCAAAATTTGTTCAATTTTGCGAGATATATTTAGAATGATATAAAAAAAATGGGCCTCCGGGCGACATGACTCACCTGATCAGTCGAATTTGTATCGCAGCAAATAACATTATTAACTTTTTTCTCGAAAAAAGGCTGACCCCTTTAATTAGTGGCCGAGAGGGGCAGAGAGTCTTTAATTTATAACACTTAAATGATCAATATTTGTAAAACATTACGGAAGCTAAATTGTACGTCTAGATAATATATATGTATCATTATTTATGAACGAAAATCTCAGTCAAATTCTTATCTCATCACATCTAAAATTGGGCGGAAGACCCACTCGTTGCTCGCAACGAGATCGCATCTAGTTATTATTATTTTCTTCTTATTTTTCCTCTTCTTTAGTGAGAAATTTGTCCGCTCGATTTTATGAACATGCTTCGACTGATCCACTTCAAACTTTGTGAGCTGATAGAGGGTCATTAGAAGGGGTGCAATCAACTTTTCAAATTTTCAAAATGGCCGCCGTTTCAAGATGGCGGCCAAAAAACGTCAAAAATTCAAGGTTGTCGGATTTCAACCAAATTCTATTTCTAGAGTAATTTAGTGACCCCGAGTCCATTTCCACCATCAATTTTTTTTTGAGCCGCCATTTTCAAAATGGCCGCCATATACCGAAATATTTGAAAGTGTTAAAATCTCTACAACATTTGGGTTCTGGGGTAAATGGAGGGTCCACAATTCATTTCCAGCATCAGTATTTCCTTCCAATCAATTTTCAAATGTTTCAAAATGGCCGCCATTGAAGAAATTGGCGGCCAAAAAACAAGTCCGTCGGATTTCAACCAAATTTAGTTTCTAGGGTTTTTTGAGGATCCTGAGTGCATATCTGGCATCAAAAAGCATTTCTGACATGGGGAGGTGTTGGGAGACATTTGTGTTGGCATCCCAACACAGTTATAGCTCGTTATTATTTTTCCCCCTTTTTTGTCGGCACGATTTCTCAGAGATGGCTGGATGGATTTTCTTGAAATTTTCAGGGATGATAGAGAACGAAAATACCTCCAGGCGTTTTTTTCATTTTTTCAAAATTTACTTCCGGTCGTTAGATATGTCCAATTTCCGTTTTTTTAGAAGATATTTTGTCCATCGTTTTTCTCAGAAACGGTAAAAGATAGAGTCACCAAATTTTCAGAGTTGATAGATCTCACTTTGTAGGCGTGCAGTTGGGGGTTAAGAATGTCGGCCGTCACTTCCGGTCGTCACCGGAAGTGATAAGAAGAAACGAAAAATTAAAGTTGTAGTTGTTGAATCGAAACCTATACCACTTTATCAGGTATCTTTTGGAGTATTGAAAACCGTTGACCCCACCGGAAGTGGAAACGTCAACTTCCGGTAATTAAGGAAAAACTTTTCAAATTCTCCTTTTTCAATGCCTTAAATCTCGTTTACTAAACAAGTGTTTGACTTGTATTTAACATATATTGTAGACACTATAAATGTCTAGAGAAACATCAAATATTATTCGAAAATTCTCTTCCGGTCGTGAGATAGGGGGTGGACAAATTCAAACTTCGTTTTTTCAGTTTCTCAATAACGAAAATATATAGACGCTTGAAACTTGTAGAGTTAATCAACTAGCATTAGGCCATTGTACACATACTTTCAATTTTTTCGTCCGTCACTTCCGCTCTATACCGGAAGTACTTTGAAAAAATGACGATTTTCCGATTTCTTCGAGTGATTTCTCAGAGATGGCTGGATAGATTTTCTTGAAATTTTCAGGAATAATGTCTTTTGAAATGACTTTCCTGTGGTTATTTTTGTTTTTCCAAAATTCACTTCCGGTCGGAAAATATGGTCGATTTTCTGTTTCTCAAACGAGATTTTGTCCAGCATTTTTCTTGGAAAGGGTAAAAGATAGGTTCATCAAATATTCAGGGATGATCAATCTCCGTTTGTAAGCATGCAATAGGGTGTTGAGCATGTCGACCGTCACTTCCTGTCGTCACCGGAAGTTATTGAAATAATCGTAAATTTAAAACTTTTTCTTTTAAATTGAAACTTATACTAGTTTATTGAGTCTCTTTCAAAATGTCAAAAGAATAATGACTCCGTCGGTAGTCAAAACGACTACTTCCGGTTTCTTGATAAAATACTTTTTTACTTTTCGTCTCTTTGTCCCCACAAATTTCGGTTATATTTGAAGTGTTTGATATGATTTTCACATGTCTTAAGAATAGTATCAACTTCTAGAGTTTTGGCAATTTCGTTTTTCAAAATTGACTTCCGGTCGGTAGTTACCTACTACTTTTTCTTTCTTTAGTCTACTTCTTTTTGTTGAGAACTCTTCAGATGGAGACGTGAAATTTTCAGGGAATATAGACAGTAAAGAGTCACTGTCATTCATAGGAAAACACATCTGAATAGTACTTCCGGTCGTCACCGGAAGTTACAAGAAATGAGTAAAAAAATCGATAATACACTTCTCATTTATTGTTAAAGTACATTGTCTGATATATTTGAATGGTTTTTGTAGGATCAGAAACCTCTTTACCGGAAGTGAACAAACGGAAGACCTACTCATTACTAGTAATGAGTTTCTAGTTATTATTCTTTTTCTCCGGTACTTTTTTGTCCGGTAGTGTTCTCAGAAACTACAAAAGGGATCGATATGAAACTTTCCAGGATGATAGTATAGTGTTTGTAGATGTGCATAGTGATAGTCATTTTGTCTGCACGTGCATGCACGCGCGCGCACGTGCACTGCAATTTTGGTACAAAAAATGGAAAATCAGAATATTAAAGGGATCGATATGAAACCTAAATAGGATGGTAGTATATCATTTGTAGATATAAAAAAATAATAGTTATTTTGTCTGCACGCGCACACATGCGCGTGCACGTACATTACAAAATTTGTACACTAACTTTGGAATCAGTCTAACTTTGTTGTTGTTCATTGAAATGACTTGATATTCATATCATTAGTAGATATTGAGACCCTTGACTGATTTGCATGGTCAAAATTACCAATTTGCACGCGCATGCACGTGCGCTTCATTTTGATTGGATAATACTAAAACGTTTGTAACTATCTTATTTATGAAGCGAATGAGATGATATTCACAGCATACGTAGACAATATGTGTATCGACATATTGGTGTAACAAAAAATACCATCGCACACGCGCATGCGCGTGCAACGTTTTACAAATGTTCAATTTTTAAAGGGCAATAACGTTTTTGTTTTTCATCAAATTCTATTGATATTAGGGGTTTAGATGTGTCTTGGTATACCTTACAAATTGCTGTGGTTAGAATTACTGCTTAGCACGTGCATGCACGTGTGCTGATTTCTGATTGGACGATTTTAAAATCGCTATAACTTCCTTATATTTGGTGGAAACGTTATGATATTCATACTGTGGGTATATGATACAAATGCCTGTTGAACGACATCAACAAAAATTCGGAATCATACAGGTGTGCGCGTGTATGCACGTGCAACGCTTTCTTTCATTTCTTGGTACTGAAATGACCATATTGAACGTACTACATGTAATTAAAGGCTAAAATAAAATGATTTTTTCCTATAGATTCACAAGGACATCAGTTTTTAATTGGGGGAGGTTTGGGGAACATCTGTAACGGTCCCCGTTACAATAGAACTAGTTGCACTTGAGATACGAAAAACTTCATGATATCAAAATTGATAGTTTAAAAGGACATATTAGGAGTAATGTCAATTTCTAAAATTTTAAACAATTTTCAAGGTCTGGTCTTACAAATTAAAATGCAACTTTAAAAATTGGGGGTTGGAGATCAAATTTTTGAATAATTAGCGAAAATACTGACTTTTTATACAAGATTTCGAGTGAATTAAATAAAACGTTTTAAAGAATCGGTGTTCTCTTTGGAAAAATATATGAACCAAGTTAATAAATTACATCATTTAAACTAGTTCCAAGTCTCAACTACCTGTATCAAAAATCATAAAACTGAAATACATGTATAGGAGTATAAAAATAGAAGATACATTGGATGAAACAGAAACTGTAATATAATGCAGAATGAGAACTTTTTGATTAATGAATCCTTCCGCCACAAAATATAGTCCCTGCCAAACCCTTTCAAAATTTGAATTTACACAAAAAAATTCAACTGGATAGGGTTAATTAATAAATGTGTAATATGTTTGCACCAATGGGGTCAATATAGAACCAGTAAATACTTAGTTGTAGCATCCTGCGCAGTTGTGCTCAAAAGCTCAGGAGCTAACTTCCTTTTATTTTATCTATCATCATCGTGTCATGATGACCAGTGTTAGTTTATCTATCATCATCGTGTCATGATGAGAGATGTTACTTTATCTATCATCGTGTCATTATGACAGATGTAAGTTTATCTATCATCATTGTGTCATGATGACAGATGTAAGTTTATCTATCATCATTGTGTCATTATGACAAATGTTACTTTATCTATCATCATTGTGTCATGATGACAGATGTAAGTTTATCTATCATCATTGTGTCATGCTGACAGATGTAAGTTTATCTATCATCATTGTGTCATTATGACAAATGTTACTTTATCTATCATCATTGTGTTATGATGACAGATGTAAGTTTATCTATCATCATTGTGTCATTATGACAGATGTTACTTTATCTACTACAGTAGAACCCGGTAATTTAATTCATTTGATAAACTGATGAGATTGGACAGTGGGTTTACCTCTCCCTAATACTCGAACAGGATATTTACATGTACAAAATTGTATAACATATTCATGTATATGTAATTCATTTGGGGTTTAAATGTATGTATACTCTATATATAAATATTAACATATTTGCAGATACACTGTAGTATAATTCAGTATCTTATACTAGTAGAAATAATAGTATTGAATATTGATGGTACCGGTCATATACATTGATAATATAATATATATAACTGCGTATGATGAGTTTGTAAATCGAAGCCAGCTACTGATAAACACGTTGATGGTACAGGGGTTTCAACGGTCTCGTTTAAAGTCAGCATTTTGCAAATATTTTGGTCTTTACGAGGGCTGTTCGGTATGTGATGTGTATTGTACGATATCTCAAAAGCATTCGACTCAAATAGTGAAATAAACATTAATTCCCTTCAAAGTATTCTCCGCGGTTTGAAATACATAATTTCAATCTCTGAATCCATTATCTGAAATGCGTCACGGTACACTGATTTAGGTAGACCTCTGAAGCACTGACTGATGGCTGAGCCAAGGATTTGTCGGGACTTGTAAAGACAACCAGATATGAAATGTTTAAGTTTTGGAAAAAGGAAAAAGTCGCATGGGGCTAGATCTGGAGAGTATGGTGGGTGTGGCAAGACGGTAACCTTTTCCGACTTCAAAAATTGCTTCACAAGCTCAGATGTATGTGATGGAGAATTATCATGAAGGAGACGAACATGCCTAATTCATGGCACAGGGCGTCGTTTATTATAATATTTTTTGAGGTTGTTTTTTTTTAAATATATAACATCTCGGTGATACGGATCTATAACACTTTTGCCATTCGGCACCGGAATTTTTACAGCTATACTATCACATGAGAAGAATATGCAATACAGAACCTTTGTGCTTATTGTTCTTTTGGCAACTACAGGCCTTCTACCTTGTTTAGCCATATTTTGTTTCCAATTATTTTTACAATAGTGAACCCATGTTTCGTCACCAGTAACAATGTTTGCAAAGTGTCTTTGATTGAATTTGGGAAACATTTTGAGCAATTGCTTAGCGGTTTGTACTCGTACAGTGTACCCGTTTTTGGTCATCTGTCAATATATGCGGTATCCATCTGACAGAAATCTTTTGTACTTTCAAAATACGCTTCAAAATGAAATGCACACGCGATAGCGATATGCCAACGGCTTTGGCAATATCACGAATCGTGTATCTGCTACATGCATCTTTGACGGACTCTGTGCCAGTCAGAAATTTCTTTCTCCACCTACGAACTGTCTCATGAAATACCTAATAAGACCCATAAACTTCTCCCAATTCAATAAGATTCTACATTACCGAATGACCGAGTTTTGTGCGTACATAAGCTCTAATTTCTTCAATATTCTCAATCCGTTTCTCAACCATTTTTACAACAGTGGTCAACAACTGGCTCCATTGAAATGACTATAAGTTTAAAACTATGTGGAGCTGAAGACTCGTATTTATACCGTTGGAAAGGTTTTGAATAGAGCTATTCAAGAGTATCATCATCTACGAAATCGTGCAAAGTCTTATCGCGCTGTGGTACAATACACATTACATATCGAACAGC
Organism: Ostrea edulis; assembly: GCF_947568905.1. Lineage (NCBI taxonomy): Eukaryota > Metazoa > Mollusca > Bivalvia > Ostreida > Ostreidae > Ostrea > Ostrea edulis. The sequence continues at coordinate 84,582,835 of NC_079165.1, read as the reverse complement.
CCTCGTATAACGCTCTAGTTTGCCCGTATAACCTATCATTGGATCAAATGTTGTCTGACGTGTTTCATACTGATTGTTAGGCTTTTTTGGCACACTAACGTTGACTACGGATAACTCCGTTTACCTGATCTAGATATATGACTCTCGGAGGGTGTGACCGGTCGACAGGGGATGTTTACTCCTCCTAGGCACCTGATCCCACTTCTGGTGTGTCCAGGGGTCCGTGCTTCTCCAACTCTTTATTTTGTATTGCTTATAGGAATTATGAGATTGATCGCTGTTAGTTATCTTCACCTTGTATACATTTAATGTATTTGAAGATTACTCAAATATTTTGGTAAGTGCAATAAAGGTATACACATTCTTATTTGTGTGAAAATCAATATCAGGATTTCCAAATAATAATAGATTATTCACACATCATTGCTTTTATATATTGAAGAAGTTTATGACTTTAATTATTGTAAGCAGGACATTACAAAAAGTAATGAGTTGCATCCTCACAGTGAGTATGCATCACAATAATAGCATTTGGAAGAACCTGACAAGTGTTTGGAAAAATAACCCGGTTGATATGTTTTATTTTCCAAGAATTAAGTAAAAAAAACTTTATAGAAAAACAGGTTTAATGCTGAGCTTACTGTATTTGTTTTCTCTTGTAGGAATGCCTACTCTTTTGAGTTGAAGTGTCAGATGTACAGAATTAAAGTTTCCTGCTTAAATTTATGAAAAATACAATACTTAATGCCTTTACATGTATTTTTTTTTAAAAGTCTTCAATGTTAGTTGTTATTTACGTATCAATCATCTCTTCTAACACACTGATGATTCATACCCGCTATATTTGTTTAGTATGGAGTATTTTCCAATTACTTATCATCTCGTCCGTGGAATATTCGTGTACTTAAACATGTCTTCCAATCAATTACGCATATTGATATAAAATTTCTTTGAACGAATATATGCAAGAAACATCTAGGAGATAATTTGTCCGTCCGTCGTAAACTTCTCACATGTCTTCTGAAATCACTTCTACAGACTTTGATGAAACTTGATGGGGATGAATTACTCAAGATCCACTACAAGTCTTTTTGTTTTATCCGGATCCTTCAACAGGTGGCGCCACCAGATCAAAAAGTAGGTGAAGTAGATACCCTCCTTCGTCAAACTTCTTCAGACCTCCTGCATAAATTGACAAAACAAATGCATCAAAGTGATTTAGAAGGATGTGTCAAATTTTGTTGGGGTTTTGGGGGGATGGGTGTCCCACTTTGAAATCATTCTACGTGTGAAGAAAACATCTCTTGTTGTGGCCTTCAATTCGACATTTAGATATATCAGCAACGTTTTATTAATTAACAGTAATAATTTTCATTCATATGTCAATTCCATATATCCCTGTGAACTCAAAATAAAAGACGCCACAGGGTAGTCCACGTCTGCTTCATACAAATTGTACTTAGATTATTTATTGAAATTAGATATTAACGCCAAACTAACAATTAAACTTTATGACAAACGGGATGATTTCAGCTTCTCTGTCAACTTTCCATATTCATGTAGCAATATTCCATTATCACCTGCATATCTCTCAACTGATTCGATACCCAAGAGCTTGTTCTGTGTATGGTAATGTTTTCCGGACTTTTTCAGTAACGGATGCATGTACAATTGTGAAATTGTGTCACAATTTCTTCCTTAAGAATTTTAAGAGTGAGTTTGCATTTCAGCTGGATTGGTCTATCCTTGACCTACTTTAGGGCTATAAGTAGGTCAAAAAGTTTTGCGAAGTTTTTTTCCTAACAGATACAGATATTGTCCTAAAATTACACATAAGCTTCCTTTCAGAGTAATACAAGTTCAGTTTGTATTTCAGCTGTAGGTCAAAGAGTTTTGCGGGCTTTTTTCATTACGGATACAGATATTGTCATATTCAGTCACACGCTTTCTCTTGGAGGATTACAAGTTCATTTTGAATTTCAGCTGGATTGGTCCATCGTTGACCTACTTTTGAGCTAATAATAGGTCAAACAATTTTCTGGGTTTTTCAAGTTCAGTTTGCATTTCAGCTGTAGGTCAAAGAGTTTTGCGGGCTTTTTTCATTACAAATACAGATATTGCGCAGAAATTTAGTCACAGGCTTTCTCTTGGAGGAATACAAGTTCAGTTTTCATTTCAGCTGGATTGGTCCAACCTTGACCTACTTTTGAGATAAAAATAAGTCAAACAGTTTCCCGGGCTTCTTCATTACGGATACAGATATTGTCATGATATTTAGTCAAAGGCTTCCTCTCGAAGGAATATAAGTTCAGTTTGCATTTCAGCTGGGTTGGTCCATCCTTGACCTACTTTTTGGAAAAAATAGGTCAAACAGTTTTCTTAACTTTTTTCATTACGGATACAGATATTGCCCTGATATTTAGTGAAGGGCTTCCTCTCGGAGGAATACAAGTTCAGTTTGCATTTCAGCTAAATTGGTCCATCCTTGATCTACTTTTGGGCTAAAAATAGGTCAAACATTTTTCCGGACTTTTTTTCCATTACGGATACAGATATTGCCCTGACATCTAGTCAAAGGCTTTCTATCGGAAGAAGGCAAGTGCAATTAGCATTTCAGCTGGATTGGCGCACTATGGCCTACAGTACATTAGGGGTAGAAGTAGGTCAAACAGTTTTCCAGATTATTTTTTTTTGTATGGTCACAGGTATTGCTCTTAAATTTAGTCACAACCTCCCTCTCAGAGAAATACGTAATGAGTTCACCTTTCAAACATTTCAACTTAATTGGTGCACCATGACCAACTTTAAGGTTAAAAGTAGATCAAATGTTTTCCTGGACTTTTTATCAGATAGATATAATTTGTCACAACCTCACTCTCAGAGAAATACATAATCAGTTCACATGTCAAATGGATTGGTGCACCATGACCCACTTTAAGGCTTTTCTATTCAGAATGTGTGTTGTGTCAATTCAGAGTACAACATATGCTTCCAGGTTCAATTTCACTGTCTGACTGGCGTATATTGTACCGTTTGCGCGTTACTCTTCTTAAATCGAGGCAGGCTACTGACAAACAAGTTGATTGTGCAGGAGTTTTAAGTCAGCAGTTGGCACATTTTATGGTCGTTATAACAATCTAGTTTGCCAATACAACCTATCATTCGGTGAATTGCTCTCTGAAGTGTTAAATACCGATTGTTAGGCTATTCTTGGCACACTGATTTTGACTACGGACAACTCCGTTTACCTGATCAAGATATAGGACTCACGACGGGTGTGACCGGTCGACAGGGGATGCTTACTAATCCTAGGCACGTGATCCCCCTTCTGGTGTGTCCAGGGGTCCGTGTTTGCCAAACTATCTATTTTGCATTGCTTATAGGAACTATGAGATTTATCACTGTTCGTTATCTTTACCTTTCATAGTGCTCTGTCAAAATTATGCTTTCTTATTCAAGTTCGTGATTGCCTTCAAAGTGCGATAAATAACTTCTCCAGTCCTAAACCAAACCTTTCATACCTAGATATACGGAGCAACTTACAATTTGAATGACTCTAATTTAATGATGAAATTCTTGGCAACACTGAGAAGTGGTCAATGGTTTCTAGTATTTAAAAAAAAATACAACCAAGGAAAAACATCAATTCAACTTCCCTGTTAGAAATGCTGATAAGAATATATAAATAAACGTGTCATTTACGTAAGGAATACAAGACGAAGATGGTCTATTATGTCAGATACGGGACTGGCACGAGCCGCGTAGCGGCGAGTTATCAGTCCCGTATCTGACATTAAAACATTGTTGTGACGTCAGTTCTTTGTCATGACAGTACTTTATTTTTCATAATGTACTGAACATAGTCCAGTATTATTAAGAGCAGGCCAATATTATGAGAAATACTGGACTGACAGTAAAAACCAGGAACAAAGACCACTCTTCGTTGTGCGAGAAAACATATTTATTATACATCAAATACAATATTCAAGGCGTGAAATATTCCAGTAAATTATACGAAATGAGTGTTTCATGTATAATCCGATTTTACCGTATATGAAATCGTTTAGGCACCACAGTTATAAATTCATGTCACAATCATTCATTTAAACACATGCACATTAAAATCGCAAATTCACTGTTACATCCCCGGCAGTGATGTTTGTTTCTTTTTCTGATCCATAGGAAACACATTCATTGAGCTTCACTTTCTTCGGCTCCGGCGGGGACACTGGACGGTTTCTGAATTAAATCACTTACACTCTGTAATTGTTCCTCGGAGGTGCGTTTGTAGTTGCGAATCAAAGATGACCTGTAACCAGTTTTTTCCGCTATAAGTTGCTCGTCAACACCCGCAGCATATAGACGTGTAGCGGCAGTAGCCCGAAGAGAGATTTGTAATCCTGCCTCTTTAACATTTTGGCCACAATCTATTGCAGTTGATGTACCCGGACTGGGACGTTGTACCATACATTCCCCTTAGGAGCGATTTTTGATCTGAGATAATGCATTGCATTTTCCACTTCTGGGACTACAAATGATTAAAAAGAAATTTGTATACAACAAAAATGAAACAAGCAAAATAAATAATGTGCAAAAAAATTGTTAATATATTTAGGAGAATCTGTAGAAATAATGAATAATCTTACCGCAAACTCATGTACTTTTCAATCATCTGAATCCATTTCTTCAAGGCACCCAGACTAAATGCTAAAAGAGGACTGCGGCTTCTGTTTTTATACCAGTTATAGGCCTACGTGTCAGTATCATATCAGGGTTCCCAGAAAGGAATGTGGGAAACCAATGTTTTGTTTTTTCTAAAAGATTCTTTCCGAACACCCTTTACGTAGCCTCATTCACCCAAAAAAGAAAACCAGTTTTGTTGAGCACAGTCTTCAGACAATAGAAGCATTCGAATCGCTTTCCATGAAGAACAAAACCCTGTTTTGAGGAGTATCGTATTATGACAATTGAAATGATGAGCTAACAGTTTTTTTGTGAATTAAAGACAAGAGTTGACCTTGTGTGCCATTAAAGTTTATGAATTCCTAATATATTAAATATTAAAAACAAATCAGAAACGAAAGGTGTAAATGTATCTGTCTATACCAATGTATATTTGTACGTGGGTTTTTTGCCTTTAAATGCATTTGCTTTTAGATAGAACAATGTTTTAAGTAAGATACAAGACTCCGATGGTCAATTGGTAAGGGATACAAGACGAAGATGGTCTATTATATCAGATACGGGACTGGCACGAGCGGCGAGTGATCAGTCCCGTATCTGACACAATTGACCATCGGAGTCTTGTATCTTACTAAAAACATTGTTATATCTAAACCAAATGCATTTAAAGGCAAAAAACCCACGTATAAATATACATTGGTATAGACAGATACATTTACATCTTTTGTTTCTGATTTGTTTTTAATATTTGATATATTAGGAATTCATAAACTTTAATGGTACACAAGGTCAACTCTTGTCTTTAATTCACAAAAAACTGTTAGCTCATCATTTCAATTGTCATAATACGATACTCCTCAAAACAGGATTTTGTTCTTCATGGAAAGCGATTCGAATGCTTCTATTGTCTGAAGACTGTACTCAACAAAACTGGTTTTCTTTTTTGGGTGAATGAGGCTACGTAAAGGGTGTTCGGAAAGAATCTTTTAGAAAAAACAAAACATTGGTTTCCCACATTCCTTTCTGGGAACCCTGATATGATACTGACACGTAGGCCTATAACTGGTATAAAAACAGAAGCCGAAGTCCTCTTTTAGCATTTAGTCTGGGTGTCTTGAAGAAATGGATTCAGATGATTGAAAAGTACATGAGTTTGCGGTAAGATTATTCATTATTTCTACAGATTCTCCTAAATATATTAACAATTTTTTTGCACATTATTTATTTTGCTTGTTTCATTTTTGTTGTATACAAATTTCTTTTTAATCATTTGTAGCCCCAGAAGTGGAAAATGCAATGCATTTTATCTCAGATCAAAAATCGCTCCTAAGGGGAATGTATGGTACAACGTCCCAGTCCGGGTACATCAACTGCAATAGATTGTGGCCAAAATGTTAAAGAGGCAGGATTACAAATCTCTCTTCGGGCTACTGCCGTTACACGCCTATATGCTGCGGGTGTTGACGAGCAACTTATAGCGGAAAAAACTGGTTACAGGTCATCTTTGATTCGCAACTACAAACGCACCTCCGAGGAACAATTACAGAGTGCAAGTGATTTAATTCAGAAACCGTCCAGTGTCCCCGCCGGAGCCGAAGAAAGTGAAGCTCAACGAATGTGTTTCCTATGGATCAAAAAAAGAAATAAACATCACTGCCGGGGATGTAACAGTGAATTTGCGATTTTTAATGTGCATGTGTTTAAATGAATGATTGTGACATGGATTTATAACTGTGGTGCCTAAACGATTTCATATACGGTAAAATCGGATTATACATGAAACACTCATTTCGTATAATTTACTGGAATATTTCACGCCTTGAATATTGTATTTGATGTATAATAAATATGTTTTCTCGCACAACGAAGAGTGGTCTTTGTTTCTGGTTTTTACTGTCAGTCCAGTATTTCTCATAATATTGGCCTGCTCTTAATAATACTGGACTATGTTCAGTACAGTATGAAAAATAAAGTACTGTCATGACAAAGAACTGACGTCACAACAATGTTTTAATTGGTTTTATATAGCGCCTTTTCCAGCGAATGCTGCTCAAAGCGATTTACAATAATCAATGTACATTATTACCCCGGCAGACCTTATATCAATCTAGAACTTTCTCAGCCTCCTAGGAAACATACAGTGCAAGCTGCCATTACAAGCACTAGAACACTAACATTCTAACAATATCTTTCACTGTCTATAGCCAGGTACCCCCTTTTACACCTGGGTGGAGTGAGGAAATTCATGTAAAGTGCCTTTCCGAAGGACACAACGTTAGCCCTCCCGCGGCCAGGACTCGAGAACTCACGACCTTTCGGTCGAGATTCTGACGGCCTAATCACTAGGTCACCGACGCCTATATATCGCATATAACATGGATCAAAATCAGCTTCATTCCTTAACAAAAATTCATACTATAGACTTTAATAATAATTTCTATACTAGGTTTCACCTCACAAATTAAAAAAGAAGAAATCTAAGGTCAATATTGTTTCTAATTCCTTGATATAAATGCATGAGACACCAAATAGAGTTATCGTATTGAAGATAAAAATAATCATACCCTTCACTTTAAAAGTATTTAAAATTAACTTAATAGATAAGTCGTATTCATTAAAGAATATTTACATTAAAGCTGACATGAATTAATAAATACGTACACCTTTCTCATCTTATCCGCCATATTTCTTTCAGGTAGCCTACTTTAATCTACCCGCATATACCCCAAATGTGATTGTCACACCTGAGTGATTTTTCTAGGTGGACTCGACCAGCGCACATCTCCGATAGTAATATATAGGGAATGAGAAACAAATAAAATAACATTTTAAAACATTATGCTTTGCTCAAAATTACAAAATATTGACTGTATACTAATGCAACATTCTGGAAGTTTAGATAAGTTAGACAAAAACGCAAAAAAAAAAAAAAAAAAAAAAAAAATCTTGCATACTTGTAAGTACATGCAAGTATTTGCATTTTCTAATAAAATAAATGCGGATAAATCATTTGCCAATTACATACTGATAGAATGGAATAGGCAAAGAGCATAAAATATATTTATATCAATTCTTGCAAAATAAAGGTGCATGCCATATGCATAATATGCAATGCACAAGGTATAATCGCCAAAAAAAGTATCAAATACGGACGTCTATTCAACAGGTATCGGAGATGTGCACTTACCGAAAATATTAGATTCTCTTTATTCTGATAAATCCACGAAACAAAATGATAAACTCCATTTGTATCTCGTTAGAACTTTACAACACGTTCTCATTCCATTATACAGACTGCGACACACTTCACCCGTGCCAAACAGTGTGTCTTCAGTCAGGGGAGATGTCAGAGTCGAAATTTTTTCCTGTATTGAATGCTTGTCTGGTCGAGGTTTTGCAGTTTATAGAAATGGGGAATCTAATATCTGGTTGGATATATTGCGTGCACAATTCAAAATTTCTCGATGATCATAAACAAACTTGGATATACAAATAAGGGAATAATGATCGAAAATATACATCTGTGTGCAAATGCGTGTATTACATTTGCAATCCATAATAAACAGTTCATTACACAAAGACACATATGAAAGGAAATTTATAAACGAAAATATAGTTTTGTTGTCTCTTTTGGAACCACATACTTATTTACGGTCTCTGTATGGCCATATTCATTGAGAGAGAGAGAGAGAGAGAGAGAGCGTCCTACTTCGATTTATAATATATCATTTCACAGAAGGAAAGAAAATTGATCACTTATATAAATGTAAGCTTTCAAGCATTAAAAATTTCCAGCTATTTAAAAATTTGTGATTGACAATATATTGGAAACTTACAGGAGTTGATGCTTATAATTGAATTCATTACAAATTTAAAAAAAATTAGTTTGAACTGTGCATGTAGAAAATACTGACTTTGTATGTTAGAATAACGGGAAAAAAGTAAATTGTCAAAAAAAGTGGGGAAAGCAGACCAGCCTTCCTGCCCACCCCAACCCCCTGTTTTTGTGCCTGAAACAACATATCAATTCGTGTCGAAAGAAAGGTGCATATCTACATTTCATTAAATTCCAAAGGAGCTCGAATTTATGTGTTCCCCTATTAATTATCTTGTATGCAAGATTCGTTCCCGAATTTAGAATCATGCTTTCAGTCAGAGCAGAAATGAATTCATGTTGAAGTATATCTAGTTTGAATGCAAATGTTGGGTTCCTTCTTTTAATTTCACCAGACTCATTAGAAACCCCTCTCCCAAACTATGCAGCTTTGTTTTTATTGATATCTAAATCGGTATAAATGAATCCGGATATAAATTATATAATGTTTTTTCGTGATCATATAGATATTGATACTGATAATGAAAAAAGAAAATGTTTATACTCTTGCCTTCTGCATATCCTACTAATGCATTACAGTATATTGACATTGTATCATATCAAATAAAACATCAACACGAATTTTACTGATTTATGCATACTAACATCTTATCGAATACATTTGAATTTGAAATTTCTACGTACAGCGGTATGGCCATTGCGCCAGATCTACGAAATGAGAATATTTATGAATAAATTACACTCAAGCCTCAAAGTAATCATTATGGCATGTTACAGAAACGTTAAAACACACAAATGCTATAGTCCTGCATTGCATGCATGCGATTTTTCTGAATACATGTATTTATGTATTCATGAATGAAGTTCCTACGCTTGAAAATATCTTGGTCTTTATGCATTTTGTTTTGTGATTTTGGTTTACCATTTCTTACACTGTATAAATGAAGGAAAACTTGGTAAAGGGTGCAATTCTACATGCACCATACAATTAGTATACATGCATGTGTTGCAAAACAAAATGTACATGTAATAACCAGACATGTATTGTCATTTTTCATGGGGGGGGGGGGGGGGGGGGGGGGTGTACAACAGGGGGAAAAAATGGAAAATTGGATTCTTCAAAATTTCTTGCCATTCAAAATAATAATTAAAAGAGATGAACGAAAACAGCAACAAAATAAAACAAAACACCCAAACAAACCAAGATGTTTTGTCCGATGTTCAAAGTCCTAATGTGGGGTGAAGGGTTAAAGAGTCTTTTACTTTGACTACCTCAATAATTTCCCCCTTTTCTTCAATCGTTGGGGGTCGGATGGGGTGGTTAGAGTCCTCTACTATGAGTGCCTCATATCTTCATTTTTTTAATTGGTGGTGGTGTGTGTCTTCTACTATTATATCAGAACTTTCAAGCTGGGGTAAGTGGGGGAGGGGTTGTCACTCAATGTATCTTTTATTTGCATTACAAAGTAACAAAAAATGTATATTGTTATTAAAGTTGGGTGACAGACACTCTTGTCCTCTCCCCTTGATGTTTGATAACGACGCATAATATGATAAACTCGATTATTACATTTTGCATTAGTACAATTTGCGTCGAGTTAGACGCAGAATGTAATAACGCAAAATGGCATAGATATATAAGATCTATTGAGCGCCAAATTAGCATAAAATGAAGTAATTGAAAATAACATTATTTAAAAATATGTTTAATTTTTAATTAATGCGTGCTTTAAATGAATCAAATAAATCTGTATTATCAATTGATGAAAGCAATATTGAATTACTAGTACTGTTCTCTTTTTATTGAATTAACGAAATCATTTGTCTTAATAAGAGCACGATTATTACAAGATCATCGGTTCTGTCTCTCTCGTCGTTATCTCTCTCGTTGTTCTCTCTCTCTCTCTCTCTCTCTCTCTCTCTCTCATCCCATACACTCGTACAGTGTTGTATATGCAAATTTATGTACCTAAACGTTTTCCTGATTTATAAATCTGCAATACTCTGACCAGTAAATCATATGGTATAAGGATTCATGCACAATACAGGGTAAATATTATACTCTGATACTTCCCCTGATTGAAGATAGCTGATCGGCACGGGCTAAGTGTGTCGCAGTCTGTACAATGGACAATGTTGTTTACTGTTGGAATGCAAATGGAGTTTATCGTTTTGTTTCATGGATTATGCAAATAAAGGAAGTTTTACTACTACTTAGAGTATTTTCGACAAGTGTACACGTACATCTGCGGTCCTTTACAGATATTACGAGTAGGCCCAGGTAAATAGTCGTCCGCATTCGATGCGTTTTCATGGCGAGCATACATGCCATTTTTATAAATACAGTAGTATTTATGTCTTTGCCTTTTACTTGAAGTAATTGTGAATGGTATAGATTGTATACTCTTTGCTTATTCCATTTTATCAATAGATAAAAGATGAAATATTTCTCCGCATTTTTGTATAGTTTTGACATATTTACTGCAAATGTACGCACGTTCACGTAAAGAAAAGGCATTCTATATATATTTATCCAAATATATATATTTAGAATGATTTACTACTGTACGATATGTTTATTATAATTTTGAGCATTGCGTGGTGTTCCAAAACGTGATTTCATTTCTTCTTGATGTCCTATAAATTAGTATCGGAGATGTACGTGTTACCTGTCGAAGCTACCCGTACAGGTAAATCGAAGACGCTGATATGAAGTGAAGCGTAGCAAAGCTCGTCCCCTTATATACCATGCGAACCCCGATACATATAACAATAGAAATTCCAACTAATATGGCGGATTAGCAGAGAAATATGGCGGACATATAGAATTATACTATATTTATTAATTCATGTCAGCTTTAATTTCTATTGTTTTTGTCTTTGATGTATGTACAAAATTTAAATGTAATGATAGGCATTTCCTCACGAACCTGTACTAATCTTGTAAATAATGCGCGTATGAATACATATCTACTTGATAGGTATAATATGTATATTTTAACGGCTGGGAATTTCGACCAAAACGCAAAAAGAATGTAAATATAATAAATAGATTGTATTTTTGAAAATAGATAATGACATAAACTGCAACGATACACACCGTCATACTTTTCATGAAACTAACGTGGATGAATTCCGCACAAGCGTGAAGCGCTGTAGTTCATAACATCATCTATAAATAAATCTTAATCATACATGTAGAAATAAAACTGCTAATATTTACCAGTGGTGTGAGAGATAATGAATAAAACTGCTAATATTTACCAGTGGTGTGAGAGATAATGAAAAAAAAACTGCTAATATTTACCAGTGGTGTGAGAGATAATGAAATAAAACTGCTAATATTTACCAGTGGTGTGTGAGATAATGAAGAAAAAAAACTGCTGATATTTACCAGTGGTGTGAGAGATAATGAGTGAAACCAGTAAAAACTACATTTTCTGTCATGGAGGACCAACTAGTGAAAATGAACGCAGTAGCTCAGTGTTAAAGCGTTCGCTTCGTAACCATATACACAGGCAAATGTGCCTCACGTGAAATTCACATGAATTTCACGTGAAAATTTCTATGTGAAATTCACGTTCAAAGAGCATCAAATGTGAATTCACACGAAAAAAAATTCACGTGAATTTCATGTGAAATCTTTAACATGAATTTCACATAAAATTCATGTGAATTTCACATAAACTTTATAACGTTAAATCATACATGGATATTTTGATACCCTGAATCTCGGGCTGAGATGAACACAAAAAGGAGTACAACTCTGTATTCAATCTGCTGATAATTTAATTGATTGAATTTGTTTTTACATGGTTGTCTTCATTGTCTTTTTTTTTTATTTCTTTTAAACTCTAAAAAAGAAATATTTTTGTATTAGAAGGACTGTTCAATATATAAAAGGAGTCATCTTAATCCTTATATACACATACTATGAATGAAATTGCATGTAGATGTAGCAGAAACGAAGAAAAAAAGTTGCAAAATTATCAATAATTTGTGTTTGAAATAAAACTTATGTTCTGAATTACGATTATCATGTTCTCTGATGAATAAGGAAGATTAACAAACGAGGCCCGTACCGAGGGGGTGCGGGGGTGCAAACGCGCACCCCTGTGAAAACCATTAAGCACTATTAAAATCGGCTGTGTAAATCATCAAGCACTATTAAAGTCAAATATTTTCTAAAATCCCTAGCTTTTACTTCCACAGTAAGGAATATCACGAAATAAATTCAATACATATTGCTTATGCGTAAAGAAATACGGTTAACATCGTATCCGGTTTCGGTTTCTTTTTTAAACGAATTTAGTCTTGATCAGTGGTATGTTTTGCAGACATTCTGGGACAAATGCATCGTTTCAAAGATCGATTTGATCTAGCTGAGTTTTCGTGTGACTGCAGGTATCACACCGGTAATTGTCCAATCAAAATGAACTTAGTCAATTGTAGTTCCATATATTTAAAGAAAAAAATTTTTTCCTTGCGCGATTTTTCTCATTTCCTCTTCTTCTTTTCTCTTAATTTTTGTACCCCTGATTAGGAAATTTTGTGTAATTTGTAGAAATAATCAAGTGTATACAAAGGAACTATTTGCTGTTGGTAGCTGAGGCTACTTCCTGAGGTGCACTCCGGCTGTTTACACACATGTGAAAAACACGTGGATTTGAGGGTAATCTTGTTTGCGGGTAATTTTTTTTCGAAAATGCCGCGTAGGGTGTTGTTTTTCTGGTGTCGGCAGACGAGATAGGTAACATAGGACGTGTCTGACTGCATTATTCGGCATCAATTTTGTAAACTGATTTTTAATGATTTTTTCCCCTCTATAGTACTATATAGTGAAAATAATTACCGGTGTGATACCTGCAGTTGTAGTACACAGGTAATATCAATAATGCTTTAAAGTATATCTTCAGAAGTACGAGTCGGACTCATCACAATTAAACTGCATACAAAATTTTAAAACAGTAATGCTTTTCGGAAACGTACAAATGTATTGTGTTGTCTGTCATTGCGCTAAAACTGAACTTATTATCAATCAGTGAACATCTGACAAATCTAAAAATACCTTGTATGATGCGGGATGCAGCTCATCACAGTTTAGCTGGACATACGTACATATGGAAATCAATAAAACTTTACGACCCAGGGATCAAATGTTGGGACATAGAAATTAAAAAAAAAACTTTCAACCTACCAACTCTTTTTTTTTTTTTTTTTTTTTTTTGCATATAACCATGATAACTGGACACGCAATTTTTTTTTTTTTTTGCCTTAAGAACTTCTAGCAGTGCCCTTTATAAATGCTGTCTGTAATTTATGACTAAAATCTTCTTTTATTTTTTGGACTTAGTACTGTGTTGTAGTTTGAAGTTTTGTTCACCTTTCATTACCATTTCTTGAAACAAAGTTTGAATAAAAATGTTAACATGTATACATGTTTTACTTCATATTTTGCATCTTTGCTCTGTGAATGAATTTAAAGAAGAAGTGATCATTGGTACCTGCTAGCAAATAAAAGCAAAACTGAAAGTCCAACTTCATATAATTAATGAATAACTTTCATTAGACAAGAACATATTATTGACCAGCATTTCCTTACATATGACCAATTTTAGTATGTTTCCCTTTTCATATTTATGAGTATTAAATAAGTAAATAAAAAGCAAAAATTGCATCCAGGATAGAGCATTTTTACCCTTATTTTTCTCTATTTCGCTTCTGCTTCCGGGGGGCTTCGCCTCAGTGAAAAACCAAGCTTTCCTTCTTTACCTTACCAAATGTAAAATGCTATTACTTTGAATTTTAGCCAATTACCAAGTTTTCATACAAGTTAATGGGTTGCCCCAATCTGGGACATATTGTAGTTGACTGCAATGATGGAAAAATAACAGATGTCAAAGCTACAGGTAGGAAAATTACAAAGGACAATGTAGGGAAATACGATTTTTATCCGGGAGATGGTGGACAAGGGAAGTAACTTTCGCGAAGTGTTGATACATGTACGTGTAATTCGTTGACGTACCCCGTCTAAAGCGGTTGCATTAAGAACTTTATATCACATAAATGTAATAGGCCTAATGGCTTGAATTTACACTGAACATTTATGATTACAATACTCTATCTCATCCCTATGTACTTTCACATACGTCAGACACGTCAGACGGTTTACTTGAGTGTGACATCACAATCTTGTAAATATTACCGGAATATGACTGTAGTGTAAAGCTTTATATATTTTTAAAAAGTTATTTAAGAGGCTGTCTACGATAGAACCATGCAAAATCAAAAAATTATTATGGAAGGTGTTGTCAAATTTTCAGAGCTTTTTATGATATTTCAAAAGTATTTTACTAGTTATATCATATTTTGTGACAAAATCGATGAGTACCCCCCGAACTAACACCTAATGGGCCGTTCTATTTTTAGCACAATATACACATCAATTTCATGCATAAATGGGGTAATTTAAGCAAGTCATTAAAATATCAAAAGCAGAAAAATCACATATAATTTCAGTTCCGCATAGTCTATTCGAACGGTATCTTTGAATTGGTGAACATAACTTTAAAATTCATTCTCCAGATTTAAGTCGTGTAGTGTTTGAACTAGTAAGTTTATGTAACTTTCAAATTAAATGCTATTTTTAGTGAGTCATAAAACCCCAAGAAACGCTTAAAATAAATAGTTTCATGGTTTAAAACACAGATTTATGCAGAAAGTATCACTACTAAATGGGAATTTGGTTGCAAATAAATAGAAAGTAATTTCTTTGGGGTATAAAATTCGGAAATTTTATCAAAAAATTATCTCCCTTTGTGGAACTCTCATGGGAAGAAGGTAGGGAAGAATGATTCATAAGGCAGATGACAACAACATGGAATGGGTGGAAAGTGATGGAAGATAAATTTATAGCCTTGGTGAAAATTTCAAGGAAAGAGGGAGTTTATTTACATCAGGATTGCAAGAAGTATACTTCAGCACAGTTGAGATTTTTAAATGTCCATCAGAAATTGTGTGAATTCCAGAATCATTGTTCACTGCACTGCACGGCTGATGTGCATCAACTATGAATATGATCTAGACTTAACAGACATCATCATGCCTATGCCAGTCATGGACATTGACATTGAATAAAGAACAACATGTTGTCACCCATTACATGACAAATCTAACTCAGATGTGAAAGGGGGGGGGGGGGGGGGGGAGGGGGTGACTCCGTGACTCCAAAGCCGATAGATCTGCCACATTGCTCAAGCTGCCATTGATTCTGGTAAGTTAACTTTTTTTTTATCTTCCTGCACTAACAGATACTGAAATATGCACTTATGCATAAATACTCATGGATGAAATTTTTAAAATTTTACTTCTATTTGAAATTTTTAAGATATCAATTTCCTCAATGCACAATTTTCTAGATTAAAATACTGTTACAACATATTTAGGAAATACAATGAAATTTTAATATATGTGTTTGGTGTTTGCAGACAAGGCAATACATTGAGAAACACAAAAGTTGGGTCCAGATTAAGACAGATGTAAAGAAAGAGTTGAAAGGTATGATGCAAACAAATGTCTGAATAAAATTCAATAGGAATTTAAGTGACACCTTCTAGGTTAACAACTAACATATATACACATGTAAGTTGATAGAATTATAGATGGAAACTGAATTAAGTCAAACAAATAAAGTACAAATTCAAGTCCAGGATTTTTCTGGAGAATGACTTATGTAAGAGCAATTTATATTGTAGTTTTTAGACATTTTTTAACTTTTAAAGAAAATGATAATAGAAATGATTGAAGGGAGGGGGTGTGCATTAATATTAATGTAACTGTAGTTTCACTACTAGCTTGTTTTTGTTTTTTGTTTGTTCTATAAACAGAAAATTTATTTAGCAGTGCATATTGGAATCAAGATAATTTTAAAAATCAATTTTGGAATAAAATCAAATGACATTAAATATTTATGTATGAGTCTATGGAGATATTTGTGAGATCTGTGATTAATGAATTGAAAATCAGATAGAAGTAAGATTTTTTTAATGATTCTGTTATTTACATTGTATCATGTTTATTGCACACTTAATATAAATGTAGGTTTAGGTAATGTGGAATGCTTCTAATCACTTTGAAACTTTCCTGTGATTTCGATAAATAAAATTTTGTTTTATGTAAGACAACAAGTTTCTTTCAAAATAACCCCTCTCCCTTCAATATTGGGTCAAAGTACAACAAACAATTATTTTCACCCTTCATTAATGCTCATGCATGACATGTGCAATGATATTATTACGTTATCTGAAGATTTTAACACTACACAACCAACATTATTACCCCACCCCCTTTTTTTCTTACATAACCCCCCCCCCCCCCCCAATATACCACTAAATTTCATTTGCAACCAAATTCCCTTTAACATATATTAGAAATTGATAGGTTCTACACATGTATCAAATATGATGTCTATTGAAGCGTTTCTTGGGTAACTATACCTGTTTCAGTGCAAATAGGTGAAATTAGGTAAAATTTCAGCATTTCTCTCATTTTAAAACTTTGATATTTTATTGCACTGTGTATTGAATTTTGATTGTTTATGTGTTATTAATTCCTATCTGTCTCTGCAATATCATGAAATAGGTATCATTAAATTGCAAAACATGGGTTTTACATTAAACCAAAAAGAAGAGTACATTGTCTGATTTTTTTTAATAGATCTAAATATAGAAATGGGGAAAACCAAGTGTCTCTCGTTTCCATGGTTACCGATCAAGTGGAATGAAAATAATTATTTTTACGTTCAAGTTATGTTATCTAAAGCATATATACCAAGTTTCATGAAATTCCGACACATGTCCATCAATAGCCATTTGCATGGTTCTATCGTAGACAGCCTCTTAAATATACATGAACAGTAATGTTGAGGATTATATATGTTTTTCGCTTTCTTCCGAATGCTATTCTCGATGTATATAAGGGGGGGGGGGGGGGTCCTAGTCTACCGACAGCGGAAAACAATACCATGGCATTTTTTCCCACTTGCACAATACTACCCTCAAATCACATGTATGTAAACAGCCCAAGTGCACCCCGACAAGTAGCCTGTCACCAACATCATAAAGCAGCGATATAAAAAATGTAACTCATCTTCAGTAGTTTTACAAAACTGACCAAAACAACGATCTTTTGGAATACATGGTTTTGAATATCTACCAGTTTGAATTTCTAAAGGGTGGGCAAATATTATTACTACTCTCACATGGAAATTTCAAATGGTCTTATTAGTTTTAATCCATGCCCAGATAGCAAGCTAACATTGGGCCAACGTTGGACCAACGTAATCAGTTACATTGGGCCAATGTTGGCAAATGACGTTGGCCCAATGTAATTTTGCTCATCGGCCCAATGTTGGCCCAACGAGTTGGGCCAACGTTGGCCCAATGTAATGCAAGTTTTCTCATGACATTGGCCCAACATTGAATCAACGTTGGCCCAATGTGTGTGACATTGGGCCATCGTTGGCCCAACGTTGGCCCAACGTCATAAGTAGCCCTGTGTTGTGTGCCTTTTTCGTATATTAGCCCAACATTAAATCAACATTGATCCAGTGTGTGTGATATTGGGCCATCATTGGCCCAACATCATACACAGGTTGGCTTAATGTTGTGTGCATTTTCTAATGATATTGGCCAATCACTGAAATAAAATTGGTCCAATGTTTGCCGAACATCATATACACATTTGGTTATTTGTTTTGTTTTTTCATTTAAGCAATAAAATATTGTATTCAAATTTTAAAAACGATTCCAATTTGCAGATGAATTAACTAATCTCATAATCCTCCTTCAGTTACAATATAAGGTTGACCACTGTTAGAACTCAGTAGAAAATATATCCATTTTTTTAAAAATCTCCACCAGAGACATAAGGATTGTTCAACTTCTACACATTATCAAAACAAAATAAAAGACATCTAATGAATTTAATTTGTGTTAACAACTGGTCAAATGAAAATATGATTAAAACAATAAATGCATTCCAGTGTAAACAAGTTAACTTTGTCTCTTTGTCTGATACATGTGCATACACTTTAATTCTTCCACAATTATGAATCACTGTCCTCTGTTGCATTCTGGGAGCTTTGGTTTCTCTCTTTTTCTTTTTTTTTTTCTTTCCTCTCTTTCTTTTCGACCTCCTTCACGGTCACATGCGTACCGGAACCACTCTTTGATAACATTGTTTATCTCATTGTGTGTTGCGTCTGCACATAATCGGTTTGCTCGAGCAGCTCCTTTCAATAAAAGTCAAAAGTATTAACCTGTGGCTCTGCTTTGAAATCTGAAATATTTAACTGATTTGAGATAGATATACATATATAATGTACTTACATTTCTGTATACGTATGCCAGGACGTATTACTTTAATCTGAATTCACAATAAAAACGATTCCCCGGAATAAGTTTTCCTTTTTCAGTTGCCTTGTTTCACGTTATTCCTCAGTAAAACTCCGAGATTAGCTAGAAAATAGATACAGGATTGACCATCCCAACATATCAGATATCAAAATTACCATGGAAACTGGCCAGTCTCAAGCTGTGAAAAACTCTGTCCTAATTGCTTGGTCAGTAAATGTGCTCTTATCTTAGAATCTGCTTCCTAAATCCAACACTTTAGAGCATTTATGTAATCTTTGCATGTGTTAAACCTTTCTCTTTTGAGTTCATTCTTTTGATATGCAAGGTTAATTTTCATCCCTGCACAAATGATAATTGAATGTATGTTAATTTTTTAATATGTTTTCTAAAAAAGAAATCAATTATGTATGCATATATTTTACAAAAATTATAAATATTTCAAATCAATTATACATTCTATACGTAGTTTATTTTAATTAACTCATCATCCTCTTCTTCAAAACATGCGAGTCATGCGCATTTGTGTGTGCGTGTGTCATGAATATAGATATCAAAATCTATTTTTTTGTCGAATTTCATCACAATCTTACAATGTTGGCCCAATGTTGGGCCAATGTTGTATTCCCAACTAACCTCGGTACCAGTATGAAAGTGATAAGTTGACATTGGCCCAATGTTGGGCCAGCATTGTGTTGACAACATACTCCGGCAATTAATTAGTCACAATATTACAACGTTGGCCCAATGTTGGGCCAATGTTGTATTCCCGACTAACCCCGGCATCAGAGTATGAACGTGACATGTTGACATTGGTCCGATGTTGGGCCAACGTTGTTTAGCCAACGCCAACCATCGGCCAACGGTCCAACCATTAGCCAACGTTGGGCCAACGTAGTCATGCTATCTGGGTGGTTATTTCTGATTTTACTGTAAAATAGTAATTTTCCACGTTTAGAAAATTTCGTGTTTTTGAAGTTGCATGTTTTAACTCTATCAATATAGTGATTCTTCAAGTAGTTGGAAAAGGTGCTTTCATTCATATCTATGGTGCTGGGAAATTTAGTTTATTTTTTAATTCTTAAGAGAAAAAATAATGGGAAATGAGAGAAATCAGTTGAGGAAAGTACATGTAATCATACTGCGGACAGAACTACAATGCAAGTTAATAATTTCGCAAATAAACGAGGAGAGGGAGTCGTGAGCAGGATCTACTTTATTGGTCGTTTGCCAACATTTTATAAATGTACTATAACTTAAATTGCCTAATCTCCATATCGTTTTATATTTTACCTTATTTTTATTGTTTTTTCGCTTGAACATATATTAAGAAGTGTGAATATTTCACTTTAATCGCTTTTCTTGTGAAATTTTTAATGTGAATAGCTTTTCACGTGAAATTCGAGTGAAATTGTTCGTGTTAATTTCACATGAAGAACTTTCACGTGAAATTCGTGTGAATCTTTTCACATGAATCACCGTTCACATTATTTCCTTGCGGAAATCAAAATCACATTAAAATTTTCGCAAGGAACTAATGTGAAAAGTGATATAATGCTTTTCACGTGAAATTCATGTGAAAAATTTCACGTGAATTGCTGTTCACGTGAAATTCATGTGGACATATTAACGTGAATTTCACGTGAATCACTTTTCATGTGCAATTCACATGAAATTTACGTGAATTTCACGTGAAAGGTTCATGTGAATTTCACGTGAACAGCATTTCACGTGAAATTCACGTAAGGCACATTTGCCTGTGTATAAATTATACATCTTTACTGGTCCTCGATAAAACAAAGTACTTACTATTAAGTCCGTTACTTGCCTTTCATGAACTTTAACAACCCGACAAACTGTAGACGGTCAGAAACAAACCTAGTAAGTAATAATATACATATAGGCCCTACATGTACATGCTTTCAACAAAACAAAGTGTGTTAACTACATTATAGATAATAATATCTAAATTAGATACATTTATGATATGTTTTGGTACTTGGAATGTTAGAAAAAGCCATTGCTTTATGCGGTGACTATTTAAGAACCAATGTGCCTAAAATGCAATATATTTGTGAGACATTTCCGTTGTGTAGCTTTGGAATGGACATTCAAACTGCGTCAAGTGTAAATGTCCGTCTCCAATCAATTTGTAATCATTGATTTCAACTAAAAAAACAATAATAATGTATCTCGTATATTTATTTATAAAGCTTGCTCTTACGAGAAGCAGCAACGATAATTAAGTTATTTTAAGTTAATTAAATTGTATTCCATGGCGTGTATTTCATGGTCTAATAAACCCTTTTTTCATTAAATACAGAGTTATGAATATCTTCGATATGATTGTCAATATTTGTTTTAATCTATATTTACAAATTATTTTCGTTTTATTGCATGAATTGAACGGCGTGATGATGGCTGTACCCAATGATTACATTGATTGTTGAGGAAATTCACCGAGAGTTGTATGTTATAACAATTAAACATTTTGTAAACACCGAATACACTCAACAAACAGAATTCTCAAAATACGACTACAAGCTGTCGATATTTTCCATATTTTGCTGGAATTTGATCCGCCTTCCTCCTGTTTGGCTCCCACATATCCGTAATGCAGTTGCATTAAAACGCAGACGACAAGCATTGTTCAAGAACTCGGGCAGATGGATCTTGACAACGTTGCATTTCTGATTTCTATGTCTATTTTCATAATTTGTGGGACAGTTGGCAACTCTCTTGTCATCGCCGTGTACCTCTCAAAGAAACACCGTTTTCCCAAACGAGTCTATGTCCTGACCCTAGCGATCGTGGACTTGGTGGTGGTAGTGCTTGTAGCTCCTTACACCATTGTTTTCGAACTCAGGCTAGTTACCAGTGACTTTGTCTGTCATGTGTTTGAAGTAGTTCGACACACGGTGATTATATATTCCAACACGATACTGATCCTGATTGCATGGGAACGTTTGCTTATGGTGTGGAAGCCATTTAGAATTATAAAACATAGAACCAAGATGGGCTTTATTCTGGGATTTCTTGTGTTTTCTCTTCTCTGGGCCAGCCCGTCAGCTGTTACCTATAGCGTTGACTTTCATGGTAACAGAACTTCCTCTGGCAATAGTACATTCGCTCAGGAGAGATATTGTGGATATACAACAACTATACTTGGAGAATGGAAAAGCTTAATGTACAGAGATTTTCTGGCTTTTTCCATCGTTTTAGTATTGCTAATTTTGATGGTGACATACATTCTCGTCTATATAATTATATATCGCCAACGGAGAAAACTTCCTGGTGTATTTTCGGGATCAAGTACTACATATTCAGTTCTAGAAACATCAAAACGTGTTGATAAAACACGAAAACAGAATTCTCATAATGAACCTGTACGAAGTAATGACGATGATTGTTTGAAATACAACGAAGTGTTTTGTATATCAAAGTCCCTATTTCAAGGAACAGCCCTGGATGTTGAAGGGCAACCAACTGAATCTCACAATGTTAAGCGGCTACATGAGGTCTTCTCCAATACCACCGATCAAACAACATGGACGACAACAAAAAGCAACCAACAGAGAAGAGTGATGAGTTGTGAACATTTTTGCATAGATCTCGAAAAGACGCTACAATCTTCCACAGAATCCAATGCATTACCGGAAAGAAGGCATTTAACGAATTCCAAACTTGTCAGGTCCGCCCAGAGGAGGGCAACAGTGGACACTAAAACGTGGACGATGCTATCCATCTGTACTCTCCTGTACATTATCTGCTGGATTCCTTTTTTTGCTGAAATCTTAAACATGACTAAATCGTTAGTGCTAAGGTATTTATTCTTTATTGGACACATGTCTAATCCTATCATTTACAGCATTGTGAATGTAAAAATCAGGAGAGGAATCCGAGAATTGTTTATCAGAAAACCGAACAAAGGATTACGACATGTTCTGCGGGTCTTGACGGCGTCTTCCCGCGTACCTGTATAGGAGGGAAATATCAGATAAACTTTGGGTATTTCTGTTAAGTAATCACTTTGCTAACTTCAATGAAAACATAAAACATTTAACTCTCGATCTTAAAAATACACTGTAGCGTTTTATTTTGATAATTTTACAGATATAAGATTTCATGTTATACTGACTTTATCATTTAATTTCATTTAATTGTGTTTTATTGTTGCATTCCTCTTCTTACCCTTGTAAAGCGCCTTAGAGTAATTTGTTTCATATAAGGCGTTACATAATTTTATTATAATTATCATTATATTATCATTATTATATAAAACAGCAAGGAAAAGAACGCTAAGAATGATACATGAACTAAGACTTAACTGGAAAATCAAATATATACATTATGATTTCCATTGGATAGGAAGTGTGCCATTACATTGTGAAATGTATATAGATTTGCAGTTTTCTATTATTTATAAAATAAATGAACAATACTTTATAATGTTTAACTTTATAAAAAAAAAAAACAGTGGTACGAAAATATTTTGATTTTAGAACAGCAGCTGAAAAGTGAGTATTTCTAATTGTTTGAAAGCTATTTGGCCACACATTTGAGTTAAGTGCCGTTTACGCTTCGTATTTGAAGTTTTGAACAATCAATTTTATTCTCTTTCATTTGGAAATACTTAATGGTTTTGTGACATTCGCCATCTTCATTACATGTATCTCTTAACAGTGAGTAAAATGATCGTCCTTGTATTCCATTATTCCTTGAAGATAATACTGGAATCGAATTTGAAAATAGTGTGGGTTTTTCAGCCACACATCGATATTTGATAAAATGCTCATGGGTAAATAAATTGCATCAATGAGATTTAATTTCCATATATGTATGCAACAATGGCAGCATATCTTAATAATGACACCCTCTTCCTACTCCAGGGTAATTGATACAGCTCAAATTTCAGAAATGTACATTTTCTAGACATGCCAAATGCTTTTATGTTTAAAACTATAGAGCGATCGCTTGCCGAGTTGGGGGTTCGGCTTTGTCAGACATGATATTGTGAAATGAGTAATGACATTTTTTTTTAGTTGGCGCTCTGCATGCGTTAGCAGTTGACATGACGGCCATAGAATGTGAATGATGTATGCTTTAAATACTCTGCTCTGATTGATATATTATTAATGACTACAACACTCGCATATTTCTCCATATTGTGACTATAGATACACAGCCTAATTCATACGTATCTTAAAATGAAATATCAAATATTTACATTTCCATTGTTTTTGTCTTCGATATCTTTACTTCTTTAAATGATAGCCATTTTCTCATGAACGCGAACAATGTGCGTATGAATCTTGATAAATGTAAGACTATTTTAACAACTGGGAATTCCGACAGAAAGGAAAACAAAATGTAAAATTTCATTTTTGAAAATATTCGGGGGGGATGGGACGGTTTAACGGAAACATGCATCATGAAACACGCCATTACGCTTCATGAACAGTATGAAGGCGTGAAACGCTGCAGTTCATACTCTGGTGTACATGTATTTTCAAAATTGATATTTATTTCGTAAATCCCCAAAGCACTTTGCAATCGCTTTCTTTTGTTAGATGCGAATATGTTTATGAATAAAGAAGATTTCTAAAGAACCAATGTCTTTACACTATATAATCCATGTTATTCTGAACCCCGACCACGTGGCCACGAATTTCGTAATTCTGGTAAAGACATCAATGATTGTTCTCCATACACTGTAAATGTAAGAATACAATGACTTTATCCACTTTATAGGGTAAAATGTTGAGAAGAAAAGATCTTTTCAGATTCAAAGCAATTTTATATTGGTGCAGAAGAATCTTAATTTTTATAGTGCATTTCACTATAAGATCCAAAGTACCTTACCTTAGCACCAAATTCTCCGACGCAGAGGCCATGTTGTTCACAATGGTGTTAAAAATTGAAAACTTTTATCCGGAAATAAAAATATTTTTATTCAGAAGTTTTGGCCTGCCCATCAGTCGCCAAGGATAGAGGCACCATCACTGATATTAAAGCACAATGCATGTATTTAGTGAAAATTTCGTCCGGTAGTATATTTCAGAAAATATTCAGTAGTTTACACCACACGACGACGAGCGGGTACGATAGGAATAATACATACTTCTACAATATTTTGAATAAAATTTAATACCCATGTATTTTTTAATAAAGGTAACAAGTTTACAAGACATATGCTCTGCTAAGGAATGTGTGTTGTGGTAGTCATAGCAGGACACATTGAAATGCAGCGAAATCTCAGTAGGCAGGAGATGCGGTCGACACACTTGTTTCTCCTGTCACATTGCAGGACACAGCCTTGATCTTTTCCCAGAGGACAGTTTTCTTCACCTTCACATATGTCGCTGGTTGCAGCTACGACATCATTGAATAAGTACAAAGAAAGCAGAGTCAGAAATAGAGTGACCATCATCCTGGATCTGGAGATAAGATGGTAGAACACCAAAAAAGTTTCCTCGTGTTAGAATGTTTCAAAATAAGTTTTTGATATGTAACCAGAGAGACAAATACTATCAGTCTGAGGGATAAGTTTATTAAAACTATTAAGTGAAAACCTGAAATAAAATGAATAATTAGAAATACGTTTAAATATGACAATGAAGATCACAATTACATATAGTTAACATCATCATGAATAATTACCAAACACCGGTACATATATTTCCTCAATAAGAAATATGAAGACTAAATGCTATGCAGCTATTCAATTACATCTGTTCCCTTCAAGGGTAGCGCCGGCAGTGCGGGCCCTGGGTAAAATAAAAGCGGGAAAGTGAGTGAGTATTAGAAACCGGTTAAACAAGTATAGGGAAGTCCAGTGGTCAGTTATAAATACACACACACGTGGTCTGTCACACCTGATCGCAGAAATAAAAACATATTTTCACTTATGCAACAATGAGTAATAAAGGATTGATAATAATTTATTTACAGAGGTTACAGATAGTTCTGTCGTATCCAAATTATGAAGCTGCATATAATCTATTTGATATACTGTAGTTTATACAGAGACATGGAAGTCAGCCATTATGTATTGGTTAATGTCCGAGTACCTCTCCATTCCATAAAAGTAATGGAGCCGAGGTCCTGAAGGGGCCTAGGTCCATTGCTTTTAAGGAATGGAGAGGAACGTGGTCATTGACCTGCTTAAAATTCACCCCAGTTTAAATCTATTTAAAATTTCAACTCATATTAGGAAATTCTTTCAATAAATTATAAAAATACTATTAAATATAATATACTAGTATAGGGTTTAGTCATATAAAACATTTATTGTTTAATTTTTTCCAACGCTGCCATTGTCCTCAGTGGATAGAGGTTCTGCTTTTCATGTGAAAAGTTTTAAGTTCCACTCCATCTGTGCATTTGGGTTTTAATTTGAATATTATTCACATTTTGTTAAAACCTAAAGCTTCATTAACGACAGAGGCAGATTATAGGGAACTTAAAAATAAAAGTTATAAATTTAATACAATTGTACAACAGAACATTACTAAGTAGTTGTCTGAAACTCTCCATTCCAGAAAAATAATGGCGAGTTCGAACAAAAGAATAACGTCACAGATGGATTTTAAGACGATGTAGAGTACTTCCTTAAATATATATCAACAGTTAGTAAATGTTTTCTTTCTATAATAAGTAATTATGTGATTTCTGAACTGAATGGACAACACCAAGAAAACGCTTCTAACCATACACAAAACAACTTGTAAAGACCAGACGACAAATACAACTACAATGCTGAGGTCAATGAAATACGTCCGCTAGTATTCGGGAAAAGAGCAGTCTCGCTTTCACCAGACTCTCACTCTCGAGATTTTGCACGAGCGAGAGTCTGGTAAGATTTTCATTTTAATTTGGTGACAAGTAGAGAGCGTTAAACCAAATATATATCAATGGCTACTCCTGTTAAGGATATATGCGTTTTATTTTGTTCGTTACAAGTATCTCATTGTGCTTTGAACCAAAATGACTTTAATATTGATAGCTGAAGGTCTTTCATTTGAAAATTCAAATTTCGTTTTGTAAACACTTTGGCAGTTGCTTCAACGTAAGTAGAATCAATTTCTCGGTAAGCCTCGATTTGAAATTACAAAATTGGAATAGGAATCGTACCGAATTATCACTATTTTCTCACCAGCGGGGGCGTTACACAAGCTTCCTTTACACCCCTGTCAACGCTTGGAATCACGTGACAATATAATCACATGATATGAACAGTCATTCCATCAAACGTTCTGACAACAGGTGATACATCATGCCATTTTCATAGACCACTGACACTTTGTTAAGTACATTTTTACTGTAGCGGACAGTATAAGAGGGCATTTATAAGTTGCCTATCTAGAGAGCTAGCTTTTCTAGTGATGTGGTAGAGTGTCTCTCTTGATCACGCAAGTTAAGCAGCGGCGAGCGTGATCAGCACTTGGCTGGGTGACCGCTACGTTACATTACAATTTAGCCGTTTATTTTTACAAGTTTTATCGTTTTCAGACTTTCTTACTTTTGATTCCATGTTTACATTAAATATTCACCACGTTGATGCCCTACATTAATACACATATTACAGAGTCGTTCCAAATTTAGGATAAGAAAACAGCGATTTTAAGCATCAATTTTAGATTAATTGTTAATAAGTATTTCATAATATGACTAAATCTATAGTCCGAAACATAAATGTTGGATATAAGAAACTTTTATAAGATTTTTTGTAAATTGACCGTTGGTAGAAGTATACGAATAGCGCACGAAACTCTGAATAGAGAATAGACTCTCGCTCGTACAACGTCTTGGGGAAAGCGAGACTAGGAAAAGACACGTGTGACACCAGAGGACCCTGGTCCCGACTGTAAATTCAAGATAAAACCCAAATCTTACTACACAAGGATAAACATGCACGAGAGTAATATACAGTACCATTTCTATTCATCAATAGCTGGAATTATTTTCAATGACCAGTTTTATCTATCAACATAGTACATGCTCAATGTTACACTTCTCATATCTTTACTCACCGAAATCCTATATAGCTACGTGTTCCTGTACACAAATGAAAGCTATGTGGGTTTATATAGACAGTAAAATAAATCGACAGCACTTCAAACTACGAAAATACAGCAGCTTCATCTATCTAACCAATTCTAATGTCATTCAAAAATACCACTCGTGACTCTCTTCATCGAATCAATGACATTAGGTACAGAGCATATGTCACGTTGTGTAGGCAGGTGTTCTGTTTTAAACACTACGTTGAAATGCATCCTAAATATCCATACTACTCAGAAATAAACTTGTGAAATTATTTTAGTAGCTTAATGAAAAGTGAAGATAACGAACAGTGATCAATCTCATAACTCTTATAAGCAATACAAAATAGATAGTTGGGCAAACACGGATCCCTGGACACACCAGAGATGGGATCAGGTGCCTAGGAGGAGTAAGCATCCCCTGTCGACCAGTTACACCCGCCGTGAGCCCTATATCCTGATCGGGTAAACGGAGATATCCGTAGTCAAAATCAGTGTACCAGGAAGGTCTAATAATCGGTATGAAACACTTCAGACAGCATTTGACCCAATGATAGGTTGTATTGGCAAATTAGATCGTTATAACGACCATGGAATTTGTGAAACATTGACTTAAATCGAGACTGTTGAAAACCCTGTACCATCAATTTTATTGACAGTAGCTTGCCTCGATTTAAATAATCAGTCTCGTGGTCTGATAGTTTTGGTTCTGGGAAAATTGAGTAGATCAGGGGGTTGGATTGACAAGCATGTATGGGGTAGAGAAAGGGGATAAAATTGATTTAAAGATTACATACTTCTAACTTTTTGCAAGTTTTTGTCCCACTTCTAAAGTTTCAAGAGGAAAGTGATCATGAAATCCACTCCTAAAAATGATAAACACCAAGTTGGGTAACGAATGGTTAAGTAGATTATGAGGAGTTGAAAAAGTTCGAAAATAACATCTGGGTGCCGCATGACGCCGGACGGGCACAGATAGCAATACGTCACCTAAGTGACCTAAATTAATGCGAAAAACGACATTATGCTAAGCTCACTGTCATGATCATGTGCAGGATTGGACAAAACAAGATGGCAGACGACATTTCCAAACAAAGGTAGGCTCTTAAAACTCTTCATTTTACCGACTTATTAGACGACGAATTTATGAATTTAAAACACTACCTGGTCAGGGAGGCATCATTAAGTTGATTGGTTGTTGGAATTCTTACTCATGTACACGTACAACTCTAAATTCATTGATCGAAGTTGACGATGTTGCCTCGATAGAATTCGAAGCGGGCGAAGATGTTTCTAATCATGTTTTCATGCATTTTAAGAAAGATACTTTAGGTAAAATAGACTCTGCACATACCTTTTAATGAAAACTTGAACCAGTGTATGCGATTTGTCCCTTAAATTGCCTCGGTTAGATAGATATCTTGACTTGAACATTTGCTAATGTGCAGGATTGGACTATGGTCGTTTCCACGATAAACGTGCCGGATTGGACCTCGATTTTGATTCAGGATTGGACCCTTTCTTAAATACATGCATTTTTTTTCTCACAGATCCAGTCAGGAGCGGACTTCCTTAAGCTTAAAAGTTGCAAGTGAATGAAGTGTGTTCTATTTTATGTCTCCTACTAAAACCATGGTTTTGACAAACCTAAAAGAGCACGTGGAGCAAGGAACTATTAGTAAGCCGGAAGAGCCAGCTCGAAAATATTTACGTGTTTGAGAATTGCACCGCGTACATGAATCTAAAGTTCTGCCACACGTTAGAAGGAGCCTTGTTCTCGAAGATCAACATGTTGAAAAGTCTTCATTTTGCAGAAGCAAATACATTTATATTGTATATACACATGTAGACCATGTTCGATTCCCAACCACTAAACATTTGTGATATCTGCATAGAATTATTAAAACTGAGCATGGTTTGACGTATAATAATCTCTTCAGGCATGATGGTTTACATTTCACAAAGCTGTTCAATGACAATAAAGACAATAAGATGTTGAGGTGTTCATGTTTTCAATACTTAATCATCTGTCCACATGCACTTGTGCCTTTCATATGTATGCTTCTGCTGGAACCAGTTTTGATTGTTAAAGCGGGATTTATTATCTTTTGAAAAAAAATTCCCTATCATTTTAATTCTAATAATCTTGAGTGCATATGTCGTGAAAGATATCGAGGCCAACTCACTTACAAGGATAATTACTTACGGTAGTAAATATCAGCATTTTTGTATTTTAAAACCTTTCGTTTCTTGTAATTACATTGAATTCAACCTTATAGTGCATATACTGATGAAAGAAAATAAAAAGGATATTTTCTCAGAAATTTGCAATATCACTCCTGTAGCTGAAATATGAACCTAAATGAAAAGCCGTTTTGTCCATGGTGTTTTTTCTTTTTCAATATTTGCTGCTCAGATGAGAGATTACTCTTCAATACAATTTTTTCACTAGTTGTTATCAGTTCAATACAAACGCAATAACATTGGAATATATTTAATAACACGTAAAACTTAAGAACACTTCTGGTTCAATGAAATGACAAATCAACATGTGTAAAATACAATGTAAAAGATTAGTAGTATCTCTGTAAAACAAAGCATAATACCGTAAAAATAATCGTTTCACAATGTA
This sequence comes from Ostrea edulis, assembly GCF_947568905.1. NCBI lineage: Eukaryota > Metazoa > Mollusca > Bivalvia > Ostreida > Ostreidae > Ostrea > Ostrea edulis. Next base: position 84,552,229 of record NC_079165.1, on the reverse strand, counting down.
CATAAACGAATATATAAAACGGCTGCCATGGTATATGTATGCACCTCGTGTATTCAGAAAACAATGTAATTTTTTTACTTCAAGTTTCTTTTATAATGTGCAAAAGCGTGTGTTGCACTGGTCACAAACGAAGACAATTTCTCTGACTGATGTTTCCTTTTTACATGCCTACGCAATTCAGAATTGGTCTTGAATTCCTCACCACAAATTTCGCACATTCGAAGTGTACCCATCTCATGGAATGAAGTTCTAGGGCTTGATACCTGAAACAAAGGAGGAAATCTATATAAATTAGGGAATATGTAAGCGGGTTAATTGAATTCAGGAAACGTCGAATTTATATTGTTACAGGGGATTCTAAAATGATGATAATTTCTCACGTGTTTTATAGGTCAAAATGGCCTTATATATCCAGGATACGAACAGTCAACGTTACATCTGTCGTAAACAAAGATTGATGATTCTTGTATAGATCTACTATATTGGTACAATTTGAAGGAGATAGCGAATGGATATTTTTACAGTAGCAATTGTCGTCGTTGGGAACTTAAACGACGATGTAATTTGATAACAGTAAAAAAAAAATTTCAAAATACACCATGGTCATGTTGGAAATGTCTGAGAATCTAATAAGCTACATTAATCAAACTAAAATATGATAAAGTGGAGTCGAGATTCGAAAATATAAAGGATTTTGAAAATAAAGATAAAAAGAGGGGCCAATCCTGAACCAAATTGAGGTCCAATCCGGCACGTTTATTGTGGAAACGACCATAATCCAATCCTGCACATTAGCAAATGTTCAAGTCAAGATATCTATTTAACCAAGGCAATTTACGGGACAAATCGCATACACTGGTTCAAGTTTTCATTAAAAGGTATGTGCAGAGTCTATTTTACCTAAAATATCTTTCTTAAAATGCATGAAAACATGATTAGAAACATCTTCGCCCGCTTCGAATTCTATCGAGGCAACATCGTCAACTTCGATCAATGAATTTAGAATTGTACGTGTACATGAGTAAGAATTCCAACAACCAATCAACTTAATGATGCCTCCCTGACCAGGCAGTGTTTTAAATTCATAAATTCGTCGTCTAATAAGTCGGTAAAATGAAGTTTTAAGAGCCTACCTTTGGAAATGCCGTCTGCCATCTTGTTTTATCCAATCCTGCACACGATCATGACAGTGAAGCTACTACAGTGTAAATGGTGGTATCAGTGGTATCAGAATGGTTTTTCTTGAGATGTTTTATACATCTTGAAATATTGAAGCAACTCTGATTGCACAAGTACATTTTTGTAAGTCACGTGATTTGCTTGTCGTCAGCTGAAAAAATGTTGAGGATTACCCATAGTGCTCTGAAAAAATGTGGTCGTCACTGCGGAACTATCGTGTTTTTCTCACCTAAATTTCATCTTGCAACACGACAATTGTTTTGAGGACACCCCATGGATAATGCAAGTTTTTCCTCCTTTGAAAAAAATTATCGACCTACGGATGTCATTTTGCAAGTATCACTTACACTGTAAGTTATGCTATTGATTATATAGCACTTAGAAATATATGACGTCACGATACACTAAATTTTTCGCAGTCATTTAAGGAATAATTTATGATTTAATAATTTAATGCATGAGACAAAGATACTAACCTTCGTTTATCAAAATGTACATAAACTTGGAAAAATACAAGTCAACTGAGCCGCGCAATGATTCACTTAACAACAACGACGAAGCGTTTAGCTGTGAAGGTCGCCAACTTTAATCGTAATTCTACGGAACCTAGCCTATCTATCAAAATATTGTATCGAAAGTGAAGTTTGTCATGATAGAAAATATGTGTAGACTATGCATGCAATGCGTATTTCGCTGCCCTTTAGAGATAGAGATAGACTTTGAAGTCACTGCCTCATCTCAGACGATACGGCCGACTCAGAAATCTAAATGGAAAGCGTGTAAAATTTAAATATAAGGCCAAGGTTTTTGATGTTTCGTTAACCAAGATAAATAACTGCCGCAGTTTAGCATTCCTGATATTTATATGAGTCGTTCTTTACTTAATAAACCATTTTCCTATTTGGAATGATGAACAGTACAATATTTTTATAGACCTGTGCATTCATATTACACAACAACCCTTTTACATATGGCATTACTTAACTCACTGTTCTGACATGACTGCAGTGCCTTTAATAGATGTAATCAGTTCATTTGCCTTTGGTTGATAATTCGAGTGTTTAGCTTTGCCTAAATATCGTATGACAGTTGCTACATGAGTTTTTATATTTTCTTTTGAGAAGTCAAACTGTATAACAGTTCTTTTCCTCCCTTTCTACTTATTACATGCTGTGCATTTGTGTCCTTTTTCTTGTAGTATTTGTTGTACCCCCGAACGAAGTTCATGGGGGTATATAGGAATCACTCTGTCTGCCCGTCTGTCTGTCTGTCTGTCTGTGCAGATTCGTGTCCGGACCATAAGTTCTTTATTCTTTGACTTAGGCATACCATATTTAGCACACAGGTGGATCACCATGAGACGATGTGCCGTGTACATTCATGACCTCTTTATGACCTTGACCTTTGATCTCAAGGTCAAAATTATAGGTTTATGCCATGGATTTGTGTCGGACTGTATCTTCCATTTTCTTCTACAAGGCATACCATATTTTTACACTCAGGAAAGAGGTAATTTATACCTATTAACAACACACTTTGGGAGACTGGGGTAAGCGGGGGGTATTCTTAGTGAGCATTGCTCACAGTACCTCTTGTTTAACTTTTCGTCAGTCACATTACGGTTTGAAAATCCTGTGCACACAGGAACATGTTAGTGTAAACAAACGGAACTACAATAATCTCGGAATAAATTCTCTTTCTTTGAGTCGTAACTTGCAAATATTAGAAGTTATGATGAAAATGACTAATATTTGTTATAATATATGTATCACATTTACCCCCCCCCCCTCAAGAAAACGACCCCCAAAAAAAATGAAAAGCAAAAGAAAAAAAAAATAGATTGGAAAAATATTGGACTTGAACTCGGAATGTATGGTTTAAGTGTAAGATTACCGAGCACCTAAACCACTAGGCCACCCAGACATGTGAGTTTAAAGGTTTAACGTTTGACAGACTGCTAAATCTCAAGGTAAACTTTGAGAACGATTTTTTTCCATATTTTATCCATTTTCAACAAGAGGGCCACCTTAAACCAAATTTCCTCAAACGAACTTATATACAGTCATAATCAAGTAAAACAATTTCAGTGTTTTATTTCTGGTTTAAGGTGGCCTTTTGCAACAGATTGCAATTTTTTTATGTCCATTACGTTACATCTACTATATACTCTATATGATCACGGTGATGTTTATGCTTATCAAATAAACATATTATCAACATATCGATATCTTTATTAAGTAATTTGGGTAAACACAAGTATAAACTAACATTGTATAGCAGAATATTTGTAAAAAATGATATTCAAGAAAAAGGTATTTATGTAGGCGAAATTGGATACCAAGTGCGCTATACCCCTTTGAGAAAATATGGGAAATTGCATTGTTTAGGCTATTCTCATTAGAGAAGTCGAGAGGCATAGCCTTCATCGACTTCTCTTCGCAAGCATTCATGTTTTGATTCTGACCAAACATGCCGCACATATCGTCGCCCGGCGACCGAATGTGCCGTAAGGGTGAACACGAATGGTCGTTAATTTTAGGCCATACCCGAACACAAATGGTCGACACCCTTTGCAAAAACGGTGTGTTTTCATGTGCGTGTGTTCGTTCGTGCGTGTCTGAGTGTATTTGAGTGACGGTGTGAGGTGTGCGCGCGTGTATGTGTGTATGCATGTACGTATATTTACATGTGTGTATATATGTGCGTGCGTATGTGTTTGTGCATTCATGTGTAATAAAGTTTGTTTTGTAATACCCACGCATTTGTAACACAAGCCAAGTACGATACAAAGCCAACAAACAAAAAACTCGGGCATTTCTGGATAGAATTTGATGTGAATTTATTCTGCAAACACACGAGTCGCAACATTTTAGCAACACATTTTTTTCTTCACATACCATCCTTATGGCACGCAGTTATTACATTTATTCCTCTTCAAAGATATCTCATAAGACATCTTATAAAAGATATAAAATATCCTAATATGTTTTTTGTTTTACACGAGATATCTTATATGATATACAATATATCTCATAAACTTTATAAAATGTCTTATTAACGCTTTTGATTTAAGATATCTAATCAACTCTTATAAGATATTTTATAACTTTTATAAGGTATCTTATAAGAGAAATTTTATAATATATGTCATATATTTTATAAGATATCTTGTGGAACATATAAGATATCTTATATGTTTTATAAGATAATTCTTAAGCTTTATAAGATACCTCATAAATGAATTTTTACAAGACATCTTATAAGGCATCATATTGTTGTGTAATACTTGCACTTGAGTGACACCTGTGACCTAGATTGTTCTAAAGTCCGATGTTTATCACGTAGTAGAAAGGTGACGATCTGTGTCTTTCAAGAATGTACCAGAACATTTGTCTAATTATGAATACAATGTGAATTTAGCCGATGTTAAGTTCTGGTTAGACAAGCACTTTAGGCATTTTTGATTATTCTATAACTGGAACTAGGATTTAGGAATTTCGTTGGATAACAGCCGATTTGTGATTTGTGTTGTATACAGACTCAGCTCGGCACGGACATTGTTTATTGTTCACCTATTGTAATTTAGTACTTTGTTATTATTATAATTTTCTTTCAAGAATTGCAAATAAATGTTATTACTTGTTTGACTGCCGTTGTTAGTAAATTCTGCTGCTGGGTAATTGTGACCCATAATAACATGTATAAGATATGTTATAAAACATATTTGATATCCCGTATGTTTCATAAAATATCTCATAAACTTGATGAGATATCTTATAAAAATTCATTTCTGAGATATCTTCTTATAAAATATATGATATATCTTATATGTTTTTTAAGACATCTTACAAAACTAGATTTATAAGATATCTTCTATCTTTTATAAGATATCTCATAAACTTGATGAGATATCTTATAAAAATTCATTTCTGAGATATCTTCTTATAAAATATATGATATATCTTATATGTTTTTTAAGATATCTTACAAAACTAAATTTATAAGATATCTTCTATCTTTTATAAGATATATTATAAACTTTATAAGATATCTTGTTTAATATACAAGATATCTTATAAAGTTTGAGATATCTTATATTGTTTAAAAATATCTTATATATTTTATGAGATATATTATCAACTGTAAATTATGTGAGACATCTTATAAAATTTATTAGATATTTGATTTAAAATAGAAGATACAATGTATCTCATAGATTACATTAGATACCTTTATAAAGGAGTAAATATAAATATGGCGTGACATACATCCTGATAAGTAAGAGTGCGCAAACACGCATACAAATATAAATGAGCACATAGAGTGAAATACAAGCAAGTACTACCAATTGTCATGGTTTGATAAGAAAATAAAATCTTTGAATTGGCATAAACAAACACTGCATGCATCGTTTTAATTTTAGTGAACATAATATTCACGAACAGCACTTTGCCACTTACCATGTTAAGTTATACACACAAAAAATTAATCAGTACTATCATGATGAACAGAATTTAAAAAAAAGGAATTGAGGTCAACTACTGTACTAGCGATAAGCATGAAAGTAAAATGTACGAAATAGCTACAAATTGGTACTTTTACAAAGTACGTATCAAATTGAACAGGTGGAGTAAGTATAAATCTATAACTATGCCACTTCATAGGTATGAAGCACTTTTCATACATGCTATTGGCTCTTTTAAGATAGAGCCATTATTTTTTAAAGTATTTAGCACAAACGCAGTTGTCTTTCTGTTATTGAATTTTGCGTGGAAGAGAGAGAGACGGAGAGGCCGTGTATGTGGTTGTGCGCGCGCGCGTGTGTGTGTGTGAAAGAGAGAGACAGAGAGAGAGACAGAGAGAGAAATTACATGGGGATTTTTGGAGGGCAGCGCGGATAAAGCTCTGACTTGTTGAAGAGTAGGTGTCTATACGGAGGAATACTACAGTTTTGTGGATATGTCCATGTCATGTTTCGTGCACTCTCTCTTCTTGTAGGCCTACCCTTTTACGCCACATTTATGAAATGCAAGATTAGGTCTATTGTCTGTACACTTAAAACATGTCGAAGGTTTGATGTGCTGTGATTTTTATAGAGGCATCCATTAGCATATGATTGTTAATTGAAGGCTACTAGAAAGCGCCATATCTCCCTTAGCTATTACCCGCCAATTCAAAAGATTCGTTCGGTTTGATCAGACCGGGAGAAATTGAAGAAGAATTTGGAGAAGAAGGAGGAGGAGGATTAGAAGGGAGAAAGAGAAGAAAGGGGAGTAGGTGCTGAAGGAGGAGAAGGAGAAAAGCAAAGCTGGGGTTTGGGGGTGGGAGCTTTGAACAATGGGTTGCGACCATTCGTGCTCGGGTATAACCTAAAATTGGCGACCAATCGTGTCCACCATCGCTGCACGTTCGGTCGCCCGGCGACGATACGTGTGGCACAATTGGTCGCCGGCGACTTTAAAAGTACTGACTAAAACCCGGTCTCGGTCCCGGTCCCGTGACTAAAATCCGGTCTTCGGTCCCGGTCCCAGATACTTTTATTCAATAAAAACAGAATATATCAGGATATTTGAGCCCCATTTCTCAATAACTTAGGTATGACATCTCATGCCTGCATTCTAATAGTAAATCGATCATATTATTTTCTTCTTTTGTAAAATAATATGTGAAAACTCCGGGACCGGTGGGACCGAGAAATAAAAACAATGCTAAAAGCCGGTCCCGGTCTCGACATTTTCTCTCAATAGCCGCTTTAATATACCTTTTCATAAGAAATATAAGGACGTGATACTCAATGGCATCCCTTTGTATACATATATTTCTGATTTATAGTGTGTATAGGTTTTTTATTCCAATATTCTTTATACATGTATTTATGTCAGAATCGAACTCAACTACATGTACATGTACATGTACGTGACATTTTGTCCCAAATGATCGCGTTACACTACCTTTTCATTAGAAGATAAGGATGTAGAAGCGAAATAATATATATGTACTTATCCTGGTGTATTTGTTTGTAATTTACAGTTAATTTATTTGTTCATTTATTTTATTTCTTCTATTCCTGTCAAAATCAGTTTTCAAAGATTCATGTTTGGTATTCCGAACCCGATCTCTTTATATGGGTATAGTTGTATATAACCAATAATTTTATAATAACTATTAAATATTTCTTCCTTTCTTATTTCATACTTAGTTTTCTTTTTTTCAGTTGTGGTTTGTTTTTTTTTTGTTTTTTTGTTGTTTTTTAGATACAATGCTTTAAAAAAAGTCCACCTAATATATTTATAGTATCTATAAAAGTGTGTCATACATAGAGCACATGCTCACCAAAAATTCTCAGATTCTGTATACTTATACAGAAGATACCCTCTGACTTTAGATGATCTTCAAATAATCTATGGTATGTTTTACTGTAATATTATGTGGTAACTATATTTATTGTGAATAGTTATATACGTATATGTACAAACATACATGTATTAATTACATGCTGCACAAAAACTGTTTGTTTCCTATTTTCAAAATATCTTATATTTCAAAGTGCATAAATTTGACATAAACTGATAAATTTACAAACAATGAAATCTACATTTATAAATATGCAAGACATACATGTAAATTTATTTAAGAAATAAATTTCAGTTTTGAAAATACAAATACGCCTACGGTACTGTTAGCGCTTCATGAAAAGTATGTCTGCGTGAAGCATTTTATACCCTCGTGTATTTTTACTAACCATTCAAGAGTTATGGCTAAAGTTAAAGATTTTCAAAAGTAGGTCAAATTTGAAAGGTGAAGAATTGCATGTAAACTTGTCACAAGGAGTACACATGTGAAATATGAAAACCCTATCAACATGCATTCAAAAGTTATGCCGAAGGTTCAAATCTTTGCTGACAAACAGACGGATGGACCAAAAACTATATAAATGCGCCCCGAATATCCGATTACGGGGGTATAACATTTGCTTTCCAAAAGCATCATTCTTGTATTCAGAATCTTTCTGGAAAGGGGCGGGGGAAGGGTTGTTGACTAGAGTGCACATTAATTTTGTTTCGCTATCAACAACAATTATTCATCATGTTTCAATAATCATAATAAGATTTAAGGACAATATTTGTTGTTGTTTTTTTTTTTCATTTCACTAATGAACATAATTTTTTAAATTACTTCATACATCGTACATTCTGGACTCATATCTTGCACGTATTATTCTAATATTTACATAGAGGCTTTTCTTCCCTGATTAAAACAACTAATATACATGTAACATCATAATTTAACAAACTAATGCGATTCTCACGATACACTCGCAAATGAGAGAGAGAGAGAGAGAGAGAGAGAGAGAGAGCAGTAACCCGTGTATACATGTACATATACAGAGACCCGGTTCGGAATACACCAACATTGAATTTGAAAATTTTATCAATCGTGTGGTCAGGTGTTTGACCTAAATGAAATATAAAAAAGACTTAATTTTGTAAATACTACACCCAACAGTAAATTAAAAACAAATATACCAGGATAAGTACATATAATATCATTTCTCTTCTACATCCTTATCTTTTTATGAAAATGTGTTGTAACGCGTTCATTTGGGAGAAAAAAATCACTAGTTGAGTTCGATTTTGACATTAAAAAGGAAAATTGGAATTAAACACAAACATACAATAAATCAGAAACATACATGTGCATACAAAGGAATGTCATTGAATATAACACTCTTATCTTTTTCTCATAAAAAAGTAGAATAAAGCGGCTATTTAGAAAAATAAAAAACATCGAGCCGGGACCGGCTTTTAGCATTGTTTTTACTTCTCGGTCCCACCGGTCCCGGAGTTTTCACGTATTATTTTACGAAAGACGACAATAATATTATTAATCAACTATCAGAATGCAGGCATGATATGTCATATCTAAATTAACGAGAAATTGGGGCTAAAATATTCTGATGTATTCTGTTTTTATCGAATAAAAAAATCTGGGACCGGGACAGTAGATCGGGTTTTAGTCACGGGACCGAGACCGAAGACCGGGACCGAGACCGGGTTTTAGTCAGTACCGACTAAACGTGCCGAAACGACCAAACGTGCCGTAACAGTGCCCCTCAAAAATACTATTGTAAATTGTTCTTGAGATTGTAACTTACCAAAACATGAAGAAAAATCAGTATATGCACCCAGGGGTGCATGACCCGAGTTGCATGGGATACATTGTAAAGCCAGGAATGACGTGGTATATTTATAATTGTGAAGAACTAATTTCAGTTTTAAACTTTTCGAGTTACTGTCCAGAAACCATATTTGTCTGAAGTTTTCAATCTATATTCGGTCACTGTGACCTTGACCTTTGTTCTCCAAAATCAATAGGGGCCTTGCTTTGCTGGTATCCAACAATATATCCAAGTTTCATTTGATTCGGATTTAAACTTTCTGAGTTATCATCCGGAAACCAAATATTTCTGAAATTTTCATTTTATATTCGGTCACTGTGACCTTGACCTTTGACTTTTTTTCTCCAAAATCAATAGGGGTCTTCCTTACCTGTTACCCAACAATATATCAAAGTTTCATGTGATTTGGATTTAAACTTTCGGAGTTATCATCCGGAAACCAAATTTTCCTGAAATTTCATTCTATTTTCGGTCACTGTGACCTTGACCTTTGACCATTTTTCTCCAAAATCAGTAGAGGTCTTCCTTACCTGGTACCCAACAATATATCAAAGTTTCATTTGATTATATTGTAAACTTTTCGAGTTATCATCCGGAAACCAATTGTTGACGCCCAACCGCCCGCATCACCAAACCAATAGCCGAGTTCAACTTCGTTGCAATTCGGCTAAAAATATCTTAGGGGGAGCCCTGCTTTAAAGCCCCCCCCCCCCCCCCCCCCCCCAAAAAAAAAAAACAAGATGTGTTTGTGAAACACAAATGACCCCGATAATGGCCAATTCCAAAGATGGCCAAGGTCACAAGGACAAATATCTTGGTACCAGTAGAAAGATCTTGTCACAATTATTATAATATCACCCAATGTCAAGTAACGTTACCAGTTGCTAGATACTATCACCCTGGAGCGCGTGGTTTCTGCTCTCAGAGGGTAACAATATGTTGTTGTTTTTTTAAAAGTTTTTCGGCCAATCAGATTCGACTTACTTATTTAATATAAATCATAGGATCGAAATGATAATAAGCAAAAATCATGCATATGTACGAACGAAAATAAATGACGAAACTTGCTATATAATAATGCGACTTTTCCCGGAAAATTGTTCTCCCTTATGTCTTTTTTTAGTTACCCTGAATAGATCATTTAACACTGTATTACAATTTATATACACTGTACAGTACCCCCACTCCTTAAATTAACTATGGTTTGTCTATTGAATATTTTACCTTTCTATCAAGTATTGTAATGTAAATAAACCAAATTAATCCAAAATTTCAAACATTACTTGCAAAAAAATAAATGTCTTTAAAGCTCAATCAGAGATCAACAGAGGACGAGGTGTGATGAATAATATGAAATGGTTGTGTTATATGAAGGCAATGATAATACCAGCATGACCAATATATTTTTTACTATGTTTTCTGTCTAGTCATATTTTTCGAGTTTAAAGGTGTAGCAATTAAAGGGGGGGGGGGGGGGGATAAAAATTACAGTAATTCCAGTTCTACAATATGAATAATTGTTAGAAATTAGTTTTAAAATAAAGTGACATTTTCGTATACACATTGCCTTAGAAGAATCATCATTCACAATTTGTTAAGAATTCATTGTTCCAAAACTGAGTTTTGGAATTCGGAAAAAAATAAAACATGGTGTTAAAGATCCTAGGTAGAAATACATGTATTTCTTATTTATTTTCAACACCTTCTTAATTTCCTAAGTTCTTTTTATTCCACCGCTCCCGATAGTGATGATTTATACTATAAAAATAGACTATATGCAACCTCTCATATGAATGACAAATACCCCTGTGTACTATTTTTTGAAAGTTACATGTACATGTATGATCGTCATTTTAAAAATAAAGAAACAAAACAAAAATATTCACCACTGTATAGTGGCATGGCATATGAATTATGTACCAGATTAAAATATATTTATGGCAATGGGGAAAACGTATTTCGGATAAAATTTTATAAATGTAAACGATGAGTACACAGCAGGGGTGACTAAAGAGACAAAGGGGTGTGTCATCAATATGTACATCTGCTTCTTTGTTATTCAGGATCAGACACATCGTCACCATCATCGAAACATTAGTAAATAAAATTGTGATTACATCACAAGATATATTACAAAATATATCCCAAAATAAACGTATAAATGTCTATATAATGCTCTATTGCTAACTTACATTTCTAATTTGTAAAGGCATCTCTGTGAAGGCATACCGTGTTGCCATAGAAAAAATGGAAGCGGATCAGATTTCCTTTGCTGTGTTTGTGTCCGTAACTGCCCTGTGTGGAATTATAGGGAATACTCTTATCATTGCGGTATATTTTGTTAAGAAACATTCTTTTGCAATTCGCAAATACATTTTAACTCTGTCTGTGGTAGATTTAATTATCAATGTTCTCATTATTCCGTATTCAGCGATGTTTGAATTCAAAATGATAACTAATGATGGCATATGTCATGGAATGGAGATAATACGTCATGCATCGATTGGATTTTCGAATTTGATTCTCATATTAATAGCCGGTGAACGTCTGCTGATGGTGTGGAAACCAATGAGGAATGTAGTTTCCTCACAAATGAAAACTGCCTTAATTCTGTGTTTGCTGACGGTATCTACAATATCTGCAGTTCCAGCGGCTCTGATATTTGAAGTGGAGTCACACGACCATCACTACTCTCCAGAGAATGGTATACACAACACGACAGTCCGAAATGAACGTACAGAGAAATACTGTCGTTATACTTCGTCTAAGCTGGGCGGTACTGGCAGTAAGATTTACCGCGATTTTCTCTCCTTTATGATAGCGACTGAACTTCTGCTGCTGATTGTCTTCTACGTCATCATATACGTAATTCTTTACTGCAATAGAAGACGGCTTCGTCGTTCCATGTCCTTTTCTACGGGTCAGCGGCAAGAAAATCGACAAACTCCGAGGAGGGAGAATAACAGCACTCAATCTAACCCAGACATCATTCCTATGAACAACATGGGAGGAGGATCTACAGCTCCACAATCAAGTGTGGACAACGAAGCAGAATCGACAATTCATGATTCCTCAGCTACATCTCAAGGAGACGTAAATACTAACCAAGCCAGGAGAAATCGTGCTCAAAGAACCCACAAGAAAATACTCCGTTTTTCTAAAACGACATCATATGTTCGGACAAAAACATGGACCATGATGTTCGCGTGTACTTTCATTTATCTTGTCTGCTGGGTTCCATTTTTCTTCGCCATTTTCAATGTGTATGACTTTCTGGTATTTCGATACTTTTTCTTTCTGGGACATGCCACAAATCCGATTGTGTACAGTGTAATTAACGAAAAGGTCAGGAAAGGAATTAAGGAGATATTAACGAAAAAACTAATCAAGTGTTTCAGAGAGTAAACTCAGTACAGTGTAAATAACGAAAAAATCAGGAGAGGAATCATGGAGATACACTTAAAACACTTGTTACGCGTTTCAGAAAAACCTTTAAATTTGGAACCTTTCCACAGACAGTTACATGTCGTTGAAAGCTTCTTTCTTGTAACTTTTATCGGAATGTATATGAATATAAAAAATTTACAGGACTTGGTTGTCTCTCTTCCCATGTCTGAGCTTCAGTCATTCTTTAGTTAAATCAAATCAATAACAAAGATCGAACCAAAATATATCCATCCGTCTAAAAAGAAGTTATTTAACTACGAGCATCAACCTTTATTTTCATTACAAGTATTGCGATTTAGGAATACCTGACCAGAAATTCAAGGGTCATGGGTTCGAAGCCCAGTCTGATACGCATAATTTTATCCTTTACTGTTTAATACGACATGTAATTATCACATTTAATTGGCCTAATAAAACTGTTAAAACAAGATCCTTGAATTACAGATGTATAAAAATTATCACCACTTCTTCAGTATCAATATCGATAAACAGAAATGATTAAGAGGCCACATTTTTCTCTCAAGATACGCGCTTGGATCACGATACATTACACAATCCTATATGTCTCATTATTCAATGTCTCGTATAACAAATCACCAGATATAACAAGACCACGAGAGTGTATAGTAACAAGATAGACACCAAAAAATAACTCCATCACGCGGGGATGTAAAGACTGTTCATCACTACAGGAAGTACACCCTTCAACGTTCACACGTACATAAACACGTGTCAAGCATTACAAATTAACGATTAACAATTTTCCATTCATACATTTTATTCAACACTTTCAAGTATAAAATCTATTTTCAGTCCATTTTTCTAATATCATAATATATAGGTTGTTAATTCGAGATGCCATCCACGAGCTTGAAATAGAGTGTTGAATGAATCAAGTAACTTTCAATATTTTAAACATATATGAAATGTTTTGTCATAAATCTCGAAATTTAATTAGAATTACCTAACAGTAATGAAGAACCAGAACCTAAATCCGTTCCCGTGACAACCCCAGAAATCTGACTGTTCCCTGGTCAACCCCAGAAATCTCTAAATCTCTGACTGTGACTTGGTTCTTAGGCCAAACCCAACAGTAGCGGATCTAGAATAGGGGGTTATAAGGGTTAAACCACCCACCCACCCTTTCAGGTGAACATTTCAAACAAAAATGATCAATTTTAGCCATTTCTGATGTCTTCTTTTCAAAATTTAAATTCATTCGCTTTTATCTAGTGTTGAAATTAAATTAAACTACTGTTTTGATTTTTTTATACAGACATTCTGTTCAACTACATGTATTTCAATTCATAAAAGCCAGTATATAGTAATACCATGTTATGTGTAACAAGATGTACTGTGAGCAATTCTCACTAAGAATCCCCCCCCCCCCACCACCCCCTCCGCTTACCCCAATCTCCCAAAGGGTGTTGTTAATAGGTATAAATTACCTCTTTCCTGAGTGCAAAAATATGGTATGAGTTTGTAGAAGAAAATGGAAGATATAGTCCGAACACAAATCCATGGCATAAACCTTTAATTTTGACCTTGAGATCAAAGGTCAAGGTCATAAAGAGGTCATGAATGTATATGACACATAGTATCATGGTGATACACCCATGTCTTATGGTATGACTATGTCAAAACCCTATAATCAATTTTGACCTTGAGGTCAAAGTTCAAGGTCATATAGAGGTCATGAAGGTACTCAACACATCGTCTCATGGTGATACATTCATGCGTCAAATATGATATGCCTATGTCAAAGAACAAAGAAGTCATGGCCCTGACAAGAATCCACTGTAAAAACCCTTAATTTTGACCTTGAGGTCAAGGTCATATGGAGGTCATGAAGGTACATGACACATTGTCTCATGGTGATACACACATATGTCAAATATGGTATGCCTATGTCAAAGAATAAAGAAATTATGGCCCGGACACAAATCCATTGTAAGAAACCTTTAATTTTGACCTTGAGGTCAAGGGTCAAGGTCATATAGAGATAATGAAGGTACTCGACACATCGTCTCATGGTGATCTATCTGTGTGCCAAATATGGTATGCCTAAGTCAAAAGAACAAAGAAGTTATGGCCCGGACACGAATCTGCAAAGACAGACAGACAGACGGACGGACGGACGGACAGACAGACAGAGTGATTCCTATATACCCCCCAGAACTTCGTTCGGGAGGTATAATAACTGTGCGTGCGTGCGTGCGTGCGTGTGTATGTGTGTGTAGAAATTCTCATTTTCAGAAAAGATGGTATATCAAATCACAATGAAACACAGCGTTTAAGGATAATCTATCTATATTATTGACATTTAAGTGGATAATCTATTTATATTACTGACATCCCCGTACACACTTGATTGAACATGGATAACTACAAGTAGTAAGAAAATACTTTCAAACTTGTACAACTCCTTCGTGTATTTAGATATTACCATGCCTTTAAAATTCGTGAAACTGTTACATGATTAGTCTCCATCTATACGATGGTTTATAACGATGTGCCATGTCATACAAACATATACAGTAGTCACATGTATCACTTGAGCAATAATATATAATAATAAGAAGGTTACAGATAGCTCAAGTTTTTCTTCAAAAGTTTCAAGAGTCTAAATGCTTTATAAGCATACCTATCGTATTACCCATGTTGGAGTGTTTTAGCAAAATGAAATGATCACCATGGATCATAGATCTCCATAACAGGAAGCAATACACTAGGTAATTTCCTTTGCATGAGTTTCTTGTGATCTGTGATCCAAATTTGCATCAAATTACTTTCCCTGTCGAAGAATACATTTTTCTAGGACTGAATATGTTTGCAGCCCTAGTGAGATCACTCGCCTGACATTTACTCATGTTTTTTGTTTCTTGATTTTTTCTAACAAGTATTCAATCTGATGCTTCATCACGGGCTGCCCTCGACTAGTTCTTTTACACAGAAGTTTGTAATCAGACTGCTTTTTCTTGTTGTATTTCTCCATAGCTGTATCTATTGACTGTTTTTTCTTCAATGCCTCCTGCAAATATTAAACATTCATATCCATCAGCCCCTAGAGATTTGTCTCCCTTGCACTAGAGATGGTCTGAGTGATCTCCACAGCAACATCATTAATTACAGACTTTTATACCTCTCCTTAATTATAATAGGCTTATATATGTACATCCACATTGCCTTAAAAACTTTTGAACAGTGAGAAAAGACATTTTGCAAAATTATTGAAGAAACCTTTAAACTGTGAATTAAATTCCAAATGAGTTTTAAGATTTTAGAAAGAAATCTGAGATAATCATCAAGTATACTAGGTTTTTGAAATTTATAAACAGATATATCTACATTGTACATGCATAACCTTCTTAAGAGGCAAATAATACACTTCTGAAGTTTCTAATTGATTGATTGATTGTATCTTGCTTAATGTCCCTCTCGAGAATTTTTCACTCATATGGAGATGTCACCAAGACTGGTGAAGGGCTTCAAATTTAGGCCTATGCTTGGCCCTTATGGCCATTGGGCAGTGATGGTTCTTTAGAGTGCCACAGCTGCTGTGACATGGGACATTCATTTTTAATTCACTGTAATTAAGGCCATCTCCAAGGACCTGTGATATCAACACCTGATGCTGAGCATTTGGCGATGGAACTGTCACTACCTGTTTTAACGACTTAGGTCTGTCGTGGTTGGGATTCGAACCCTAACCTTCTGCATGCGGGGCAAACATTTTAACCTCTTCGGCCACCACGGCAATCTGAAGTGTCTAAAATTCCAAATATTTGTGTATACACTGTAATATGATTACTAGTATTTCTGTTGATCTATGGCTAATATACCTTAAGCTCTTGAAATTAAACAACTGCTTTTAGATATGATTCATGGGAAAAGTAATGAAAATCACTTCACAATGGGATAAATTAATGATCTCTTCTTAAAAGTAATATTAGAAAGAACTAGTTTCGCTAAAAGTTTTCACCGAGATTTTTTGATAATTATCAACTAAAATACATTTTGTAATCATTTTCATGGAATCTAATTTAAGCCTCGATCTATTTTCAAGAATTCTTGTGTTGTTAATTTTGAGATCATTCAGTTAGGCAATCTGACCAATGAAAATCCAGGGATTTGTGTTCTTCCGTAGTGAAAATAAATCTATTACACTAACCTTTTTTTTCCTCTCTTTCTCTTTCTTTCTCTGCTTGTATTCATGGTGTGCCTTTGTGTATGTTCCAATGGGCTTCTGTATAGACCTAAAAGTGCAGTTTATGAGTCTGTCACTATAACAGAGATAATAATGGAACACATTTCAATGATATCCCAGATCTGCCTCTTGCACTGATTTACCAATCTGCCCAAAGCATTTGTCAGTTGCACCAGTTCACATCCTGTGTGGTGCACATCTTATTTTAAACTTAACTGGCCATTTTCAAATTCAGATAATCAACCCTTTAAAGTTTGGTTGCCAAGAAAACTGTATTTCTTCTATTCTAAAATGCTTTTTTTTTTATCAAAAGGATGTGATATTAGGTTTGCTAGGAAGAGCAAAAGATATGAAACACTGTAATTGTCTAATGAATAGTAAAAGTACTACTTGTAGCCTTTGCTCAGCTGTGTTCGTAACTTCTGAAAGACCACCACATTTTAAATATTTACATTTATTTCCAACTGCCACATCAAACTAAATCTACAGGGCTTGAAATTAGCGAGAAATACTCGCAAAATGTGAGTACATTTGAAAAATAGCGAGTAAAACTAGTGGACATTCGAAAATCATAGCGAGTGGTGATTTAGAAACTATGATCGTATCGTATCCGTTTTGTACGGTGATGCGGTATTCGCTTTTCTTAAACTTGCACTCTGAATCATACAAACGCTTACGTGAATGACCGATTTCAACAACCGTTCCTATCCGGATTTTTCTTTTATGATTTTTTAAGAAACTCGGAGTCAAACAAATGCTTTGTCGGACATCGTAAATTATGATGAAAAATATAGACATGTGCCACAAGTCCTGTTCCCCTATAGGGATGTTAAATTGAATTCCAAGTATGAGGTTTTTGTTATTCATTTATCTAAAAAAAAAATCAGAGTCAACAAAACTGTATTATTTTAAACCAAGTCTTCTGGAAGTCATTTTCATTAGAATCACGAGAATGTCCTACCTAAATTTATTGTCATATTGAGGTCGGGTTGTAGTGATGACACGAGTGCACTGCTCGCCACGTTAACGATTATCAAAATAGTTCAAGGGGCTCGTGGTCGTGCTGCTTATAAAATCATGAGTCCGGGATTCGCTTTGAAAAATTACAACCCTGATGTGGCATGAAATTGGAAGACTGGATCTAGACCTGCGGTAAATGGGTTGTGGATTAGAGGTGCGATAATCAAGAGACCTAAACATTGCACCATATGAGTAACTTAGTGTCTTGTCCAAACGATGCCTGTTGACCCACTAGGCTCAGTAATGATGGGGAAAATCATTGACTAAAAACATATGAAAAAAGAGCACTGCTTCTTTATTTTTATTTTAGCTTGTAGGTTTTCATTTTAGCCTGTGGATTTTTACCAACACAGGTTAAAATTAGCCTGTGGTAGAAAAAAGTTAATTTTGACCCCTGAATCTATCACACAAACACAAACCACAGTGATATTTCTACTTGTCAATTTTGTTGTTTTAATTTCACCCAGACTTCATAATGAGTAAAATAAATCCAGTATATATTGTATATTGCTAGTATAAACATTGTATCAGTAATATCTGGCCAAAAAACATCCCTACCAAACATAGACTGCATGTCATTTTAGGTTGCATTTGAGAATTTTTCACTCTTGAATGTAAAGATGCCACACGCTTTCATGAAGTGCCACAAATGTCCACTTATGCATGGTGCTTTGGGCCATAGCAGTGAGGTTTCTCTATCATGCCAATACCTACAGTGAAATTTGAACTCCATTTTGAAGATCAAACTAAAACATCCTATGACTTTCATGTCTAACAATAGGCACTGATAATAGTCACTACCAAAATTACAGGTCTTAGGTTCGATGAGGAACCAGTATTAAGAATCAAACCCTGGGGGTAACAGGTGTGAAACAAGCGCCCTGTAACCAGTCAACTTTAGACCAATATCTTAGGATATAGAATCATTACCTAACTATAAACTGATATCTAAGAACATAGAATCATTTATACCTAACTATAGACTCACTGATATCTAAGGATATAAAATCATTACCTAACTATAGACTGATATCTAAGGATATAGAATCATTACCTAACTATAGACTGATATCTAAGGATATAGAATTATTACCTAACTATAGACTGATATCTAAGGATATAGAATCATTACCTGACTATAGACTGATATCTATAGATATAGAATTATTACCTAACTATAGACTGATATCTATAGATATAGAATCATTACCTAACTATAAACTGATATCTAAGGATATAAAATCATTACCTAACTATAGACTGATATCTAAGGATATAGAATTATTACCTAACTATAGACTGATATCTAAGGATATAGAATCATTACCTAACTATAAACTGATATCTAAGAACATAGAATCATTTATACCTAACTATAGACTCACTGATATCTAAGGATATAAAATCATTACCTAACTATAGACTGATATCTAAGGATATAGAATCATTACCTAACTATAGACTGATATCTATAGATATAGAATTATTACCTAACTATAGACTGATATCTATAGATATAGAATCATTACCTAACTATAAACTGATATCTAAGGATATAGAATCATTACTTAACTATAGACTGATATCTAAGGATATAGAATCATTACCTAACTATAGACTGATATCTAAGGATATAGAATCATTACCTGACTATAAACTGATATCTAAGGATATAGAATCATTACCTAACTATAGACTGATATCTAAGGATATAGAATTATTACCTAACTATAGACTGATATCTAAGGATATAGAATCATTACCTAACTATAGACTGATATCTAAGGATATACAATTATTACCTAACTATAGACTGATATCTATAGATATAGAATCATTACCTAACTATAGACTGATATCTAAGGCTATATACCATCGCATTGGTCTAGAGATAGAGTGTTCACCCCACATGCAGAAGATCTGAGTTCGAATCCCCGCCGCGACAGACCTAAGTCGTTAAAACAGGTAGTGACAGTTCCATAGCCAAACGCTCGGCATCAGGTGTGAATGTCATGGGTCCTTGGAGATGACCTTAAAAATGGATGTACCGTGTCACAGTAGGTGTGGCATGCTAAAGAACCCTCGCTGCTCAATGGCCATAAGCGCCCAGGAAAGGTATCAATTTGAAGCCCTTCACTGGTCTTGTTGACATCTTCATATGAGTGAAAAATTCTCGAGAGAGACATTAAACAAGATACAATCAATCAAACTGTAGACTGATAGTGACAGATCTACTAGTCAGATGCATAATTAGTACCCAAGAAATTGGTCCCTCTTGTTTTTGAAGACACAAACTTTCATACTATCCAACATATCCCATATCCAACAAATCATAATATCTAAAAAATGCAAAATTAATAATAATCTTTATCTTAAAAGTCAGACATAACAAATTTACAACAAGGAACATTAGCTACACATTAGCTATTTACAGACTTAACAGATGTCAGTGCTAGGATGTCATTTTGTGGGAGGAGACTGGAGTACCTGAAGGAAACCCACGTGTCCGACCAGGCGACCACCATACCCTCTCACATACAACTACTGTCGATCACAGGGATTGAACTCAGGTCGCAGCGGTTACGTTAGTCTATCACATTGCTGCAAGCCAGGACTGAACTGTATGATCCTCTCACACAGTGAAAATGGAGAGGAGTGTACATTTCAGCTGAGGCTTGTGACAATTAGTCTACCTGGACAACCAGAGACAAATCCATTCTCTAAAAATGCTAGGGTGTTAATACATGTAAGTCCCAATGTATGGGAGACAGCATTTGCCTCTGATGGGGATCAAATTGGGGATTTTGACTGTGCTAAATAAGTACATTAATGTTAACTAGAGTTGGTACATATACACTTTTATCAATAAACAAGAGCTCAGAAACATGCTGGCTATTTTACCACAGGAGTTGGCAATTTTATCAATAAGTAGAAATATATGAGAAATAAGCACAAACACTACCCATGAGCTTCGCGAGCGCTTCACTCGTGAAGCTCATGGGTAGTGTTTGTGCTTATTTCTCATATATTTCTACTTTATTGATAAAATTGCCGACTCCTGTGCTTTTACTCACCAACCAGAACTACAGTAGAAGACCTATCTTACGCTGCCACATAGTAACCATTTAAAAATGATTCAAAACATGAAATGAGCAATCTATTCCTTTGAATGGGTACCTTTGTTTGGCTTCAGTTACATCTGTCGACCCTGTAGCTTCATCAGACAATTCTTCCAGAACAGAGACGTGTTTTCTGCGGTCATTGTCCGAGCGTTTCTCTTTCCTCAATAATTTACGATATTCGTGTTCTATTTTCTTCTTCCTTTTATCGGCAAATCCCTGTCCTATCAATAGTAGAAAAAGAAGAAAAAAGAAAATGACAGAGATTTTTCGGGTGATAACATTTAAAGACTATTCGGAACCAGAAATGCCTATTTAACATTGCCGTGTATACATATACACAAATGGTTACCTTCTTCTCTGTTGCCTGTGAATTTTTTATAGCTTTTTTCCTTCTTTTCCCTAAATTTTTTCTGAAAACGTTTCTCCACGTTCATCTTGATCCTCACTTAGCGTAAACAAAGGGTCACGCTGATAAGAGTAACATCGTGTATTGACCTGACACAAGGTATAACGTAAAATAAAATGTTAATTTGATTTTCTTTTTATATAGATACAGAAAAAAATATATTGAATTTTAGTAACTTGCATACTAATTTTTGATTTAACAATAAATAATTCAGCCTTTTTATAAAGAAAAATACAAATATGAAAAAAAAATAATACTAATAACAAATAAATAAAATTAAAAAAAAAAAAAGAGAAAGAAAAGAAACAAATACATTAGTAAACAACTAAAATTATAACTGCACGTGATAGTAACAACATTATGATACTGAAAGATGGAAGGAGGTCAAATGATAAACAGCCATTGATCAATAAGGATCCGTGAATGAATCTATCACGTACAGACGGGAGACTGACAAAATTGTGATTATCAGAAACTCTGAGATGAAATATCCTGATGTATGTTAGAGAAACAAATGCTGGTTACCTATACTGTAGATCTATATTTGCTTTCTTCATCATTTAGTTTGTTTACATGGAATGTCTTAGCCAACAGATTTAGAAAGTTGAAATGATCAGAGTAAATAGTAAATCCGACTTGAACG
Source organism: Ostrea edulis (assembly GCF_947568905.1). Classification (NCBI taxonomy): domain Eukaryota; kingdom Metazoa; phylum Mollusca; class Bivalvia; order Ostreida; family Ostreidae; genus Ostrea; species Ostrea edulis. The sequence continues at coordinate 84,530,026 of NC_079165.1, read as the reverse complement.
AGGACATACACAAAATTCACCTAACATTGCATTGTTATAAGCCATTTTGTGTACACCACAGATGTACATTCGAAATTTATCTTGTTTATTTATGCATTCGAAATTGTTTTGTTTTTTTTTTTATATTTTTTTTTAAAATATTGTTGAAAGTAACTGCGTGTGGTTTACCAGAAGACTCGTGAATATAATTTTTTCTTTGTATGTAGCAAATATAATCATGCCAGAAGTGAATTATTAAGAAGTCTATTACATTCTTCTCAATTGTCTATTTTTGATTGTGGAAGACGAAGCACAACATGATGATATAAACCATGCAGTCTATTGTTTCCTCTGTTTAAAAGTTGGTCGGGTATTCTTGTGGATTTACTGTTATTGCTGACTAACATCATGCTTTATTCAAATAACTGACCTGTAATACATGTATGTTTATTCATTTAATGTAACTAAGAAATGAGCATGTTTATCTATCATTGTAATTAACTTAAAAAATGACAGTTGTATTTAAGACGAGGGCCCCGGGCCCTAAGTTGAAAGAACTTGTGTTCAAACCTTTTGTATAATATGCACTCATATAATAAAGCTTAACATTTCGAAATATGAAGTTTATTACCATTTGATTAACACAAATTTTCATACAGATAGTTGAGTACAATTCTGTTGATCCCAAATTGCCGCTATTACATGTAAGTAATTAACTCGCGTTCTCGCTAGACATGATTCTTAACACCTCATTAGGAGAAAGTAGGATTTTTCAATTAAATTAAGAGGAAACATTTCCCCCTACTGTTCTCGGGTATTTGGTGGATTGATAGATGTGAACATGCTATCGTTATAATTGTAAGAAACATTTCCCCCTACTGTTCTCGGGTATTTGGTGGTTTGATAGATGTGAACATACTATCGTTATAATTGTAAGAAACATTTCCCCCTACTGTTCTCGGGTATTTGGTGGTTTGATAGATGTGAACATGCTATCGTTATAATTGTAAGAAACATTTCCCCCTACTGTTCTCGGGTATTTGGTGGTTTGATAGATGTGAACATACTATCGTTATAATTGTAAGAAACATTTCCCCCTACTGTTCTCTGGTATTTGGTGGTTTGATAGATGTGAACATGCTATCGTTATAATTGTAAGAAACATTTCCCCCTACTGTTCTCGGGTATTTGGTGGATTGATAGATGTGAACATACTATCGTTATAATTGTAAGAAACATTTCCCCCTACTGTTCTCGGGTATTTGGTGGTTTGATAGATGTGAACATACTATCGTTATAATTGTAACTATTACAGGCGGTGCCAATTCCCATTTGTACTGCACTTCTATTTATACATATTCGTTACAAAATTTCTCCATAGATGGATTTATTCTGAATCTGACAGATGGACAGCGTCATGGTATTTTATTCCCATACGAAGAGTATTCTGGAAAAGTTTTGAGTTTTAGCATGCACTCTTCAAGTGAGCTTTTCTGATCACCTGTTGTCCGTCAGTAACATTTCCACATTTTCGACTTCTTCTTCAGAACCACTGAGCCAATTTCAATCAAACTTGGCACAAAGCAACCCTGGGTAAAAGGAATACAAATTTGTTCAAATGAAGGGCCACGACTTTCTACAAGTAGAGGTTATAGTGAAAATGCATGGATGACTTTTAAAAATCTTCTCCAAAGCCGCTGGGCCAATTCCAAGCAAACTTGGCACAATACATTCCTAGATTAAATTTGTTTAAATGATGGACCATAGGGCCCCTACAAGGGAAGAACATATTTTTTCTGAACCAAAGTGCTGGTATAATGATAGTTTTGCTCAAGCTTGTTTATTGCTTGGAACTGCTATTCAGTTGAGCGATGTGACCAATGAGCCTCTTATTACTTTTAAGTTTCATATAAACTTTTTCAAAAAATGTGTGATAACATCATTCAAGTGTAAAAACTGTAGTCACTTGCATTCATGTGTGTATGATTTGTGATTTTAGATTTAATTTTTTTTTTTTTTTTTTTTTTTTTTTACAAAAATGAAAAAAGCGATTATTCTTAAATATTTAAAACTCATTTTTAGAATGCAACACCCGTTCGCGCTGGTAAGTTAGAAAAGTTCCCAGTTTGCTTTCGGAAGGTCGGTGGTCTCTTCCCAGGTACATTGTATCTGGGTTCTCTCTTCCACCAATAAAAACTGGGCGCCACCAAATAACAGAAAAATTGTTGAGTGTGGCGGAAAACACCAATCAATAAACCAATCTAGAATCCAACTGGAATATCTAAAGTATTCATCTGAAGGTGAATATAAGAGATTCACTAATTTTCTCTATAATTTGTTCCCTTGTCATATATTGATACCTTGCTACTCGAGAAGCTGCTTTCGGAGCATAAATTACGTAACTGTTCTCCAATACAGTTTATAGACTTAAATGAACTCTGTATAACATGAAAGGTAAAGATAACGAACAGTGATCAATCTCATAACTCCTATAAGGAATATAAAATAGAAAATTAGGCAAACACGGACCCCTGGATATATCAGAGGTGGGATTAGGTTCCTAGGAGGAGTAAGCATCCCCTGTCGATCGGTCAAACCCACCGTGAGTCCTATATCTTGATCAGGTAAACGGAGATATCCGTAGTCAAAATCAGTGTGCCAAGAACGGCCTAACAATCGGTATGAAACACGTCAGACAGCATTTGACCCAATGATAGGTTGTATTGACGCACTAGATCGTTACAACGACATAGAATTTGCGAAATGCTGACTTTAAACGAGAGTGTTGAAACCCTTGCACCATCAACTTGGTTGTCAGTAGCCTGCCTCGATTTAAAAACTGATCATTCGCAGAACAAGCTCTTGCGTATCGAACAGTTGAGAGATGTAAACACCATACGCAGGTGATAATGGATTGTTACTACATAAATATGGGAAGTTGAGGATGGAGAAGCTGAAATCATCCTGTTTATCATAAAGTTAAGTAGTTAGTTTGCCATTAATATCTATTTTCAATAGAATATCTAAGTATGAAGCAGAAGTGGACGACTCTGTGGGGACTTTTATTTCGAGTTCACTGGGATATATCGAATCGACATATGAATGGAAATTAATATTGTTAATAGACAAAACGTCGTCGATATATCTAAATATCAAATTGAAAGCCACACCAAGAATTTTTTTCTTCTCATGTAGAAGTTTTTGAATAAATTCTGCTTCATATGAATATAAAAAACAGGTCAGCTAACAAAGGAGCACAATTCGTGCTCATGGGGATTCCAACAGACTGTTGGAAGACTAGATCACCAAAGACTACGAAGATATTGTCAATGAGGAACTCCAGAATGTTTCTTTTTTTTTTATTTCAACTTCAGAGTGCTTGTGCGTGGAATCAGAGTGGTGCTTAACAAAGAAATTCTTGGATGACTAATCACTAGATATGATTATTTCCGTTTTTCATTTTTGTTGAAGAAGCAACTGTCTATAATGTCAAAAAGTCTAGTCTTTAATTTATCGTGAGGAATGGTCGTGTAAAGTGTTGAAAAGTCATAAATTTTGATGTTGTTTTTGGATGTCGGAAAGTTTTTAACTGAAAAAAAAAAAACAACCTGTGTCAATGTTCTCTACTTCTATCTCACGCAGAACTACCATTTTAGTATAGATTTTTTCCCAAGAAAATCCTTCAAATGTTGATGTGAGTTATGTGACAGTTCGTTATTGTTAAAGGTGTTACTTTTTTCTTTGAATGTTTCCCTGTGTTGACTTTCGTCATCATTTTTCCGGGTAATAGATCATGACAAAGTCACATGATTCGCCACCGCAAACCCCGCTATGGGGAAGATCTACTATATACATATAGTAGCCTTTGCCCCTAGGGTGAAAAGCTACTATATAACCATTTTTCCGGGGGTGGGGTGGGGCTACTATGGGGGAAAGGCTACTACATGTACAGGTATACAACACCGGTCGCGATAGCTCAGTGGTAGAGTTTTCGCTTCGTAACTGGGAGGTCGTGAGTTCGAGCCCCGCTCGTGTCATGGCCGCGTCATACCTAAGACGTAAACATAGGTAACGATTGCACCTTCGCCAAATGTACGGCATTTAGAAGTGAGAATCATGAGTCTTTCGAATATGACTTTAAAAACGGAGGTCCCGTGTCGCGGCAGGCGTCGACACTGCTACAACCCTGAACGCTAAGTATAGGTGTAGTTGTACTTAACTTAGAAATGATGACGTATCAATATGAGTGAAAAATTCTCAACGAGACGGAAAACAAGCAAACAATCTATCCCAATCGAATGCGCCCTAGGGGATAATGAAACAAGATCATTACCTAAGATAAGCAACTCAAAAATGTGTGATCTAGTTCCACAGGATTACTGTTAATACTGATCAGTGTATCTATCAAGATTTTTTAGAAGAAAGATTTGGGCTGAAGTGGTTACCCTGTCTGACTCTAAAATTTCAGCGAGTTTATCTTCCACCTTTATGGACAGTTGAATTGATGAATTTATACTGAAAGGCTCCTTTTAGATCAGTCTAACCCTATCTGTAAGTATATTCATCTTCACAAGTCAAGGGTTATTGATTCGTTACCTCACATTAACTCTTGACATCAGTGACTATCAAAAAGTTAGGCTCGTTCTGATTGTTTCCACAAAAGAGTTGGAACCAATGAGAATATGCTTCTATTTAATAACAACGCGAAGCGAGAGATTCAAATAAAAATACGTGTATTGATACCCACAGTCATGGCTATTTCAATCGTTTAAGCAATATATTTGTCGTAAGCAAAAAGGTTTCCAAACTGTATCTATCAATAAACGTAATTAGTGGTGTAAACATTACAACTGCGCGTGTAAAACAATACAGCAGTATGAGATCGCGTCATTTGTATCCATGTACACCATAACAAAATGCAGTGATTTCATTGGTTGTTTTATTTATTGTGGATTGCGTAATAGTCTAATGAGCCCAACTTTTATATAGCAACTGATGTCAAGGGTTAATGCGAGGTAACGAATCAATAACCCTTGACTTGTGAAGATGTTAGTAAATTATTAATTATTATAGCGAAAGAGTTCTTTTCCTGCTGGCAAAGTTTGATCTTTTCAGAATAAATTGCACAATATCCACAGAAAACATATCATTTTGTTATCCCTGCGTTTTGTTTAGGGTCATTTTGTTTTATATTTTCCGTTCATCTTCAACCCCCCACCCCCCACCCCCAAAGAAAAAAAAAAAAAACCAACCACTCCAGTAATTTCTCTACCTATCGAGGTGGCACGGCAGTTTCAAATGTGGGCCGACAACACTAAACAACGACAGACAGATGTCAAATGATTGGAGTAAAACTCGTTGTGCTTCATTCAAAATATTTCTCAGTGGGCTGGTAAGTATGCACGTCATCTTTCGAGAACAATTTGTGTTCGGGCAGGGAGCGCACAGACATGACTGTATATAGTCCCCCTTCGCAACACCTTTGTTCTAAATGCGTTTATTGATTGAAAATAACATTTAATTGGGTATTTTGTTTTTGCATACATTTAGAAAACTAATGGAAAATTTAATATGACTTTTGACTTAAGACTATTGTCAGATAATTGTCATAGAGCTAGACTCAGGTGTGATTATTCGGAATGGAACAAGTTTCTATAACAATAGTGTTTTGTCTTGATATCAGAATCACCTGATGTACAAAGCACTGTGAACGTCATACGTTGTTTTCCTTCTCTATAGCTCGACATCCACCCGACGTTAAGGGTAGGTTCTTTTATTATTTGTATTAATAAACCGAGGGCATTCACGCATTGTCGAGAAAACAAGATTTGTGTAAAACTGATTTCATCAAATATTACCAGCGCATCGTGTTCTTTGTCTTGTAGGTCAGTTCAAGATCACATTCTGTGTTGAAATTCTGATATAGCAGACATGATTGTCTTCTACTGGACTTTTGCGAGAAAGGCTGACTTTCACAGTCAACGGCTGACTTGGACATTTAAACTTGCGTATGATATGGAAGCACGATATCGTTAAATATATGTAATATCGAATTGTTGGCAAATATAGTACATGTATAACGGACAGTATACCACTGTCTTGCTCTTGAGCTATACATGTATGTAGCTTTTTTGTGATTTCTCTTGATCACGCAAGTTAAGCAAGGGCGAGCGTGTTCAAACCGCTGCCCGTTACAAATTGGTGGCAGCGTAGTGACTGATGTTTGGCGGGAGGCCTGCTTCAGGTAGAGTATATCTGGGACTAAATATGTCCATATACGGATGTGGTGTCGTCCGGGGATGACGGCGGTTGTAGTCAGGAACGACAGATGCCTTTGCTGAAGAGGTGTCAAACAATCAGAAAAGACCCATACTAAGCTACGGGAGGAAGCTTCCCTGAGCGGGGGAAGTGTAACAGACAGTATGTAGGAAATTTCTACTGCTTCGCTAGAGAGCTATAGCGTTTCTAGTGATATGGTAGTATTTCTCTAAGCAACGGTGAGCGTGTTCAATTTACTGCACGTTACAACATTATTATAGTAGGCCTGTTATGTTTCAAATCACCTGAACTTCTTTTGTTCATCTGACAATTATCAAAAAATAAAAACACAATGCTATTACATGTAATTCATTTAATTTTTACATGCATACCTAGGTGTAAAATCTTAACTTGCACAGATACCTTAATTCATGTTTAAACTTTACAAAGGATCATCGCAACATGATAAATCGAATGTACATGTAAGTTTATTATGCAGGAACTTTGCGGGTTTTTTTTAATCAAAATGTATAAATTTGTTATACACTACAGCTCTATTCAATCACACATACACACAGGTACATCACAGAGCATGCGAAGCGTGCCGACAATTCCGAATTATATTGTGCGTCTGCATTAATGGAGATCTCTGTAGCTCTCTGGGAAAATATTTGGGCATACCAGAGAGTTACAGACTCACCCCTTATAAGAACCATTGGTTTACAGCGCAGCTCGTTGTATTCTTGCATTATAATATCAAAAAATTCCTATTAACATATTTTCCCAGTATGTTTCTGTCCAAACATTTATTAGAGCCCCATGCGAACCGAAAACTCACAACGGTTTCGTTTGTAGAGCTATCCATGTTTAGGTAGCAGTGAATTGGAACCCGTTGATGTTTATATCTCTATTCATTATCCAATACGAAGTACGTATTCGGTCTTCATTTATAATAAACAAGAATATTGGATGTCAATATTGAAAAGTAATCCTAGTACTTTATGAAAGCCATCAGTGTGGTCCCCGTTCCCGATTAATCTTTTTAATACTAACAGAACTTAGCGGGGATGAAACTGGAATTATTTCATCTAAAAATTTGACTAACAAGAGGCCCACGGCAGAGCATTAAAGGAGATCTATGTTCGATCAATAACATTACTTTTAAGACATTATTTAAGGAATGACTTTAATTCGCGAAGCGGATTATAAAAAAGCGTGAACTGACCCAAACCAGGTTATACATGTACTTGTATAACTTGCCCCAGAATTAAAGCCATTCCTTATAATTTAATGCAAGAGACAAAGATGCTAACCTTCGTTCATCAAAATGTACACAACTCGGAAAAATACAAGTCAATTGAGCCGCGCAATGATTCACTTAGCAACAACGACACGAAGCGTCTATGTGAAGGTCGCCATCTACGGAGCCTAGCCAGTATCGAAGGTGAAGTTTGTCATGATAGAAAATATGTGTAGACTATGCATCCAATGCGTATTTCGCTGCCCTTTAGAGATAGGTTAGAGATCGACTTTCAAGTCGCTCATCTCCGACAGATTGAGAAAATACGGGAAATTGCATTGTTTAGGCCTACCCAAAATAATCTTCAAATATCAGAAAATGCAAAATTTGCGGCTTTTAACTCTGTGAAAACTTCTACGACATGAAAACTTACCCTTGTATGCAACGTTGTCGCTAATACTAAATCCGACATAAGAAAATATGTTTAGCAAGTGACAAATCGCGATCCACATGTCAATGTGTCTGACGTCATGTGATAAAATTTGACGTATGAATTTTTGTTTCCTTTGTTGAAAGACGGATCAAGCAATGAAACAACTCCCCTCCCTTTCCCCCAGTGAGAAATGTATTTCAAAATCAACAGGGTAATGCTTACTTGGCAAAAGATTAATTCGAATATAATATCTTTGTTTTAATCTCTTATTCGACCATACATACAGAGAAAGATGTTTTACAACAGTGATTTGCGTACTGTAAGTAGATGCTAATATTGAACAACGAGAAAACAACATGTGTATCAAACCGAAGTATCTTATTGTACACATTGACTTTCTATTCCATAGAAGGTTGAACACAGTGATGCGATGTAAATTTAGAGATCGAGAAAAAAATAGCTCCGGCTTCTGGTTGTCAAGGGGAGGGGGGTGTCCCTATACCAAACCAGGTTATACAAAAATAACTTGCGTTCCTCAATTAGAATTTGACCAATCAGAGACAAGGATACAATAAGAATTAAATCATTTAAAAATGGTTTACACATAAACATTATATATACCACAGGCGCGTAGCCAGAAAGAAAATGAAGTGCACGCAAAGTACGTCAAGGGGTCTGGTGGCCGCCTTGAGATGGGGCCCAGGGGCGAAGCCCCCGGAGGCTCCTGGGTTTTGCCAATGAAATCACATAAGTATTTTTTGTGCGTAAAAACAGGGTTTCTTGTCAATTCCGAAACAAAAATAAGTCACTTGTAAGTGTTTTATTATGCCAACTTACCGTGTGTACTTGCGTTGACTTTACATTTGTTTTGCGAATTTAATTGTATTAACTGCCCGCTGAATTTCTTTCGTTGTTTTCGACTGGATTATATAGTAAATGTTACTGATAAAAAAAAATTTCCTAAATCCGTCTACTACATGTGCATATAATATAATTTGTGGTCACTCAGGCTTTACTGTTCCAGCAACCCTACAAGTATGGAAATGAACCGGAACAACGCAATACTGTCTGGACAATTAACATTTCTGTACATTGCATCGATTCAACACTTATTCACAGGGGCGGATCTAGGAATTGTGGTTACGGGGGGCGCCACTTTATGAGGCAGGGGGTCCAGAAGCTCCTGGATTTTTCAGGTTTGATAGAGCTTGAAATACATCTCGTATCTAGTCATTTGTACTATTTTCTATCATTTTTTATAAGGTGAAATTAATAAAAATGACGCAAATTTTAAGGGTTTTTGGAAAAAATTAAGTTCTCCCAATACAGTATTTCTGTATTGATAGCTGCGCCCCCCCCCTCCCCCTTAAATCCGCCACTGATTCATGTTATACAGATATGTCACGCAAAGGTTTCCGTAGAGTATCCTCCTGTCAAAGTCAGCCATTGACTGTAAAAGTCAGTCCTTCTCGTGAAAGTCACGTACAACAACTGTTGTAAATAGAAGCATTAACGATATATGTGAACATATCTATATTTTTTCACAAAACTGAACCATTAACATAAGGGCAAATTAATATAAAAAAGACAATAACAGAGACTTTTCGTCCCGATTAAATATTTATTATTATTTATCAATGCAAGTACATGTATTAAAAAAATCTCTTGACTTTTTTAAACAATAAGATAAGTATTATAGGGTACATCTCGGATAGAGCAGGAATATATGTATAAAAAACGTGAAAATAACGAACAGTAATCAATCAGAAAATTTTAGATAGATTTCAAACTAGAGAAGAGGGCAACAATATCGAATTAATTAGATAAAAAAGATTTTCTCAATATTTCATTCAAAAAGGGATAAAAACAAGGCATCTACCACCCCCCCCCCCCTTAGAGGGCAGCTAATTAAAACAAGCTATTTTGTAAGTATATATAGCAGTACTGGACCTCTATCGGCCCCAAGTGAAGTGTTTTGTGAATATTCTGCGTGCGGTTCAAAATCATTTCGTTTGTGTAATACAGTACTCTGCGTGAATAATAGTGATGTCAACAATTTATATATGCATAATAAAAATAGATGATAACCATTTTGATGAATAGGAACATATGATTTGATAAGTCTATATGTATATGATTTCACAGATATAACCTTTGTACACTGTAAAAAAAAAACAACAAAAAAAAAAACAACAACATATTCAATAGTTTCACTTTCAGAGTTGCAAAAAGAACACGGGTCGTTATTAATTATTCTAATTTTTAAGTAATACTTGACTGGCAGAATTCTATGTAGTATTCTATATTGCAACCATTGGACTCTGAAATCTTTACATACCTTAAAACAAATTCTAAAAATGTGGAATCATCTTAATTAGTATTCAAATATACACTGTCACTTCAAAGAGAGTAGGTTTTGATATAAACAGTGTAAGATTTGGTGAATTACCATTCCAGAATTCGAATGCAGTCATTAACAAATCATTATATTTGTAACTGTTATCATCTATATATACAATTGCATCGAGAGATCCACTCTCCTTATAAAATATCTTAAACACTGAATGACACAGCGACTGTGTGAGATTGCATCAGTGTGTATAAGTAGCGCTTTAGGAGCATAACAAAACTTCCTTTTTTAGGGAAGTCGTTGTGGCCGAGTGGACTTACGCACTGGTTTGACAATCTTGCTTGGTGGTGGGTGCCGTACGTCGCTGGTACGACACCGGGCTGGGGCGAAAATTTTCAGTACCTAGTTGTGATTATTTAGTGCTTTATATATATATATATATATATATATATATATGCACAGAACTAAGGCATTTAAAAAGTTTTTTAAAAAGTCTATGAAAGGCAAAGATAACGAACAGTGATCAAATCTCACAACTCCTATAAGCAACACAAAATAGAGAGTTAGGTAAACATGGATCCCAGTAGGGAGGTGGGATCAGGTGTCTAGGAGGAGTAAGCATCACATGCCAACCGGTTACACCCGCCGTGAGTATATTGCCGGGACCATTTTCCGTTTTTAAAATTTCAATTGTATTGCTTTTTGCATTTCCTTTTAATTTTTGATATTCAAAACATGTCAAGGATCATCTACAGACCAAAATGTCTTGATTGTCACTTCAACCTACTCTCCATTCGTATCCTTAGCCCTGAGTCCTATTGCTGTATTAGTAACAACATCATCTCCAGTATTCTGAACAATGAAGCATATAAAGATCGGTATTTTCGTCTCTATACATAGCGTCTTCAACATTCTGAATTTTTGTTACCACGTGATGTTCAGATCCATTGTGTGTTTTATTGAAAAATCTAAAAATGTATAATCGGATATCTTTAGACGATCGAGTATTATGTTTTAATAACAGGAAATATCATAATTTCGATTTCTTGATTAAAAATAGATGTGGCAAATCAGACAAACTCGGTTACAAATTGATATGTCTTAAATCATACTCGTATAGGTCTCAGTTACAATTTTTGATAGAATAATTCAACCGTAACGAAAGTAAATTAATTTCTGGAAAACTGTATTCTACAAAGTACATGTATATACACTACAAATTACATGTTTATTGTTTCTGGCTTGCTAATCAATAGTTTAAGGGGCGAATTAGAAATTAGGACGAATACTACTTGTCACTTTACACAACTATTCCTCACGATAAACTAAAGACTAGGTTTTTTTGACATCGATTATTCGAAGTTGCTTCATTAATAAAAATGGAACACGTAGATATTCATATCTTGTGATCAGTCATTCACAAAAATACATTGTTAAACAACACTATGATTCTACGCACAAGTACTCTGAAGTTGATATTAAAAAGACCCTGGAGTTCCTCATTGACATCATTTACGTGGTCTCTGGAGATCAAGTCTTCCAACAGTGTGTAGGAACTCCAATGAACTTTTCTTCTTTATTAGCCGATATATTCTTATGAGACAAAATGTATTTCAAAACTTCTTCACAGAAGGGGGTCAATATCACCAGTAAAAATAACTATCAGGGTACTCCTCTATAGCGGAGATACATCACGTGACCAATTGCTACCCCTTCCGTCCGTCTTCGTACCTTCTTTATATTTTGATATACAATGTATTTAAATTCTCACCAGAGACTACAAGACCAATTATTGTGGAATATATATTTTGGTTTGGGGAAAGTTCATTCCCAGCCCTTTTTGGTCTTTAGGCAGAATGTGCGGGTATTCAAATGCAAAGAATCGGTCGATGTTGAAAACAACACATCATTTTAGACGTCTGTGCTTATTGTTGCTCTTGTTGCTTTTCCGCAACTAATGAGGAAATTGAAAATTTCATAAACTTCGCTTTTCTTTCTCCCACAGATTGTCATATTTGTATCTTCCGCATGTCGGACTATCAGATTACATGTACTTTCATTGGACGTCGTAGGCGTATAATGAACGGATATCTTTTTATAAAACAGTTGAAACAGACTAATTGTTCCTCTTTATAGCACATTTCAAACAGACTAATTTGTCTCGCGTGTCAATGTTCTCACCACAGAATGGTGATATTGATCAGCGTTGCATGTTACATGTATATTGTAGCTGGTGGAGTTTTTGTGTTCGATAAAGTACATTTTTTATGGTTTCGGGCTATTTGCACCATTTTCAAATTGAGTTCAGAAACATATCTCGGAAGAAACACATATTTTCCGTGTTTTGAATTCTTGGAGTAATACATGTATATAACGGTCTCTCCATGTGAAAATGGTAAATATAACGGGAAAGTATATTGTTCAAATTAAGGATTACCCCCCCCCCCCTTTGCTACATGCCTTATTCAACCAAATTTACTTACAAGATTGAAATAATGTTCGGTTATATCATGGCTACATCAACAAACGAAATCATTTGAAGCTGTGAGTTTTCGGGTCGTATTGGGCTTTAATGAATATTTAAAGGTATGTTTGGACACAAAAATAGTAGGAAAATATGTTAAGAATTTTTTGACATTAAATTTATGTGACAGCAACACAAGAATACAACTATATCAGGCCTCAACCGTGCGCAGCTTTGTGTGCGCCGTAAATCAAAGGTTTTTATAAGGGGTGGATCTGTAGCTCTCTGTCCGTCACAATATTTTTTCTGAGAGCTACAGTTCTGCATCTAAAGATATTTGAACTATCATAGAACGAGGGGATGGAGGTGACCCAGGGATACTTGCCGAACAGAGTAATTAATACATCTTGATATGTGCATTAAGAAAATATATTTCTCGCAATATAGCGGTAATGTATTCCTCCCAGAGGTCCAAAGGTCATATTCTCACTTCTTGAGCAATTTATGCTAAATTTGTAACAATTATGAAATAACTATTGTGGCTTCTTTGCTAGTCGCACAATTAAGTATGACAAAAGAGTATGTTCAAAGATATACACTTACGTGCCGATATTGCTGTCTTATGATACCATCTAGTTATTATTATTTTTTAAAATCTTAAAATACTTTATTATGTACTTACTACATGTGCATACATGTAACAGGATTAGACAGCAGATATTAATTTGTGGAAATATTCACTACTTTGTTAAACACCACCCTGATTTCACGCACAGGTACCCTGAAGCTGAATAAAAAAAAATATGCTGGAGTTCTCATTGAGAACACTATCTTTATAGTCTTTGGTGATCAGATCTTCCAACATTCTGTTGGAAATCCCATGGGAACGAATTATGCTCCGTTGTTAGCTGACCTTTTTTCTCAAAATTCTTATGAAGCAGAGTTTATTCAAAAAGCTTCTACATGGGAGGAAAAATTCTTTTGTTGTGGCCTTCAACTCGACATTTAGATATATCGACGACGTTTTATCTATTAACAGAATCATTTACATTCTTGTGTTGATTCGATTTATCCATGTAAACTCGAAATAAAAGACATCACAGAGTTCTCCACATCTGCTTCGTACTTAGATATTTTATTGAAAATAAATATTAATGGCAATCTAACACGTCAACTTTATGACAAATGGGATGATTTCAGCTTCTCTATCGTTAACTTTTCATATCTATATCGCAATAATATTCCGTTATCACTTGCATATTGTGTTTATATCTCTCAACTGATTCGATACGCAAAAGTTTGTTCTGCATATGGTCAGTATCTAAATTGAGACAGGTTACAGACAAACAAGTTGATGTGAGAGGTAAAAGGGGTTTCAACGGCCTCGTTTAAAGTCAACATTTGGCAAATTTTATGGTCGTTATAATGATCTAGTTTACCAATACAACATACCATTGGGTCAAATGCTGTCTGAAATGTTTCATACCGATTGTTAGGCCGTTCTGGGCACGCTGATTTTGACTACGGATAACTCCGTTTACCTGATCAGGATATAGGGCTCACGGCGGGCGTGACCGGTCGACAGGGGATGCTTACTCCTCCTAGGCACCTGATCCCACCTCTGGTATATCCAAGGGACCCTGTTTGTCCTACTCTCTCTATTTTGTATTGCATGTACGAGTTATGAGATTGATCACTGTTCGTTATCTTCACCTTTCATTCAGTACTTTTGATCTATAAATGTTATGAAGCGTGTTGGTTCCTTTCTGAGGAAACAAAATTACTATTTGTCTCTCTTCTGATACTAAAAAACCAACTCCGGGGGGTTAGACTCTCCCACTAGACTCTATCTGAAGCTAAAATACTGCATGTTTGATTTTGTTAATTGTCAGATAGAAAAATCTTGAAATATAGATAAGTTGCATTCCAAGTCACGCAAGTGACCATGGTATCGTCAGCATCATCCTTGGTGTCAACAGAAAATTTAATGATATACATGTACATGTAGTCTATTTTTCTCTCCTATTTCAGTATTTTGTTTGATTATCGTAAAGATAAAAGCGTGGACACACTGTGTATATTGACCACATAGAACATTGGCATCCATATCGAATTGCAAACCAAAACGAAAATGAGTTCAATGTAAATTAATATGTAAGTGTGCTCCCCCTCCCCCTAAAATTTTCAAATTTAAGGTTAATCTTGGTACATATCGTGTTTAGGAAAATGTACTAAACGATAAAAGAAGCAACAATTTCTTCCACTCCCGGAAAATAACTTACAGAATCTTTTGATTTCTTGAATATCCTTAAAATTTGTGTAATTTTATTAATTTCGCCTTATTAAAAATGATAGAAAATGGTACAGATGACTAAATAGGAGATATATTTCAAGCCCTGTAAAATCCAGGAGCCTCATAAAGTGGCGCCAACCGTAACCGCAATTCCTGGATCCGCCCCTGTGATAGGATTGGTTGAAGGCAATTCTAGATAATTCAAAGCAATGTAGCATTATAAATAAAGCAATTAGTATTATAACTAAAGCAATGTAGTATTATAGATAAAGTAATTAGTATTATAACTAAAGCAATGTAGTATTATAACTAAAGCAATGTTGTATTATAGATAAAACAATGTTGTATGTATTATAGATAAAACAATGTTGTATTATAACTAAAGCAATGTTGTATTATAATTAAAGCAATGTTGTATTATAGATAAAACAATGTTGTATTATAGATAAAACAATGTTGTATTATAACTAAAGCAATGTTGTATTATAGATAAAACAATGTTGTATTATAACTAAAGCAATGTTGTATTATAACTAAAGCAATGTTGTATTATAACTAAAGCAATGTTGTATTATAGATAAAGCAATGTTGTATTATAGATAAAACAATGTTGTATTATAACTAAAGCAATGTTGTATTATAGATAAAGCAATGTTGTATTATAGATAAAACAATGTTGTATTATAACTAAAGCAATGTTGTATTATAACTAAAGCAATGTTGTATTATAACTAAAGCAATGTAGTATTATAGATAAAACAATGTTGTATTATAGATAAAACAATGTTGTATTATAACTAAAGCAATGTTGTATTATAACTAAAGCAATGTTGTATTATAACTAAAGCAATGTAGTATTATAGATAAAGTAATGTAGTATTATAACTAAAGCAATGTTGTATTATAACTAAAGCAATGTTGTATTATAGATAAAGCAATGTTGTATTATAGATAAAACAATGTTGTATTATAACTAAAGCAATGTTGTATAACTAAAGCAATGTAGTATTATAACTAAAGCAATGTAGTATTATAGATAAAGTAATGTAGTATTATAACTAAAGCAATGTTGTATTATAACTAAAGCAATGTAGTATTATAACTAAAGCAATGTAGTATTATAGATAAAGTAATGTAGTATTATAACTAAAGTAATGTTGTATTATAACTAAAGTAATGTTGTATTATAGATAAAGTAATTAGTATTATAACTAAAGCAATGTAGTATTATAACTAAATCAATGTTGTATTATAACTAAAGTAATGTTGTATTATAGATAAAGTAATTAGTATTATAACTAAAGTAATGTTGTATTATAACTAAAGTAATGTTGTATTATAGATAAAGTAATTAGTATTATAACTAAAGCAATATTGTATTATAACTAAAGTAATGTTGTATTATAGATAAAGTAATGTAGTATTATAGATAAAGCAATGTTGTATTATAACTAAAGCAATGTTGTATTATAGATAAAGCAATGTAGTATTATAACTAAAGCAATGTAATATTTTAGATAAAACAATGTTGTATTATAACTAAAGCAATGTTGTATTATAACTAAAGCAATGTTGTATTATAACTAAGCAATGTAGTATTATAGATAAAGTAATGTAGTATTATAAATAAAGCAATGTTGTATTATAACTAAAGTAATGTTGTATTATAGATAAAGTAATTAGTATTATAACTAAAGCAATGTTGTATTATAACTAAAGCAATGTTGTATTATAACTAAAGTAATGTTGTATTATAGATAAAGTAATTAGTATTATAACTAAAGCAATGTTGTATTATAACTAAAGTAATGTTGTATTATAAAGTAATGTAGTATTATAGATAAAGCAATGTTGTATTATAACTAAAGCAATGTTGTATTATAGATAAAGCAATGTAGTATTATAACTAAAGCAATGTTGTATTATAGATAAAGTAATTAGTATTATAACTAAAGCAATGTAGTATTATAGATAAAGCAATGTTGTATTATAACTAAAGTAATGTTGTATTATAGATAAAGTAATTAGTATTATAACTAAAGCAATGTAGTATTATAGATAAAACAATGTTGTATTATACATAAAGCAATGTTGTATTATAGATAAAGCAATGTTGTATTATAGATAAAGCAATGTTGTATTATAACTAAAGTAATGTTGTATTATAGATAAAGTAATTAGTATTATAACTAAAGCAATGTTGTATTATAGATAAAGTAATTAGTATTATAACTAAAGCAATGTAGTATTATAACTAAAGCAATGTTGTATTATAATTAAAGCAATGTTGTATTATAACTAAAGCAATGTTGTATTATAGATAAAACAATGTTGTATTATAACTAAAGCAATGTTGTATTATAACTAAAGCAATGTTGTATTATAACTAAAGTAATGTTGTATTATAGATAAAGTAATTAGTATTATAACTAAAGCAATGTTGTATTATAACTAAAGTAATGTTGTATTATAGATAAAGTAATTAGTATTATAACTAAAGCAATGTAGTATTATAACTAAAGCAATGTTGTATTATAACTAAAGCAATGTTGTATTATAGATAAAGTAATGTAGTATTATAGATAAAACAATGTAGTATTATAGATAAAGCAATATAGCATTAACAAACCAATAGCAATGTTGTATTACAACATTAAAACAATGTTATATGAGATCTGGAGAATTTTAACTGAACACAATGACTGGATTAATATGTTGAATGATGTATCCCATTACTTCATTCAAGTGAATATTCCGCTTTATTCTTCAAAACTGTTGTTTATGTATTACACATGCATTATTTCACTTTTATTGACATTGATTGTTATTAGAGAAAGGGAATGTGAACATATTTAATTGGCAGTTCATTATTGATAATCAATTGCACCCAAGACGGGCAAGTTTCTCCTGGTTTTTTTTTAAGGGGGGGGGGGGGGTCTGCATGTGGAAAAACTAGCTGGCAACGCATTCATACAACAACGACGAATTTCTTGACATATCAAAAGCGGTTGCCAGTCCTTGGATTTGCACCTGTCTTTGCCACCTTCAAAATATATGTCTGTCAAATAAATGTTTGATAGTAATAGCACCAGTGACACGCGGACGTATCGACCATGTACTCTGTTGTCCGGGGGTATGGTGCTGACTTTAATCCAATTATCTTTTCCAGCAGATATCAATGTACATCTGCCTCCCAATGATTCAGCTGTAACTATTTCTAATTTGCTGGTACCAGTAGACAACATTATAATTACGAAAGTAATATCTGTTCCCTAATAACCCACTGAGCATAATGGACAAATGATTTTATGCGGACGGATATACAGACCCGACAGTCAGGCGGACAGATTGACCGACATTCAGAAGGACAGACGGACAAACGAACGTACAGACGAATAGATAGATAGACAGACGGACGGACGGAAGGACGGTGACAAACTTACAGACGAACAGATAGATAGACAGACGAACGGATACACTGACAGGCAGGATGATATGGATACGTCTTTCATCTTGACTTGTTGAGAAACCTTTACGACACCAGCAACAAAAAATATTGATTACATTATTTACACGCATTCTACAGGTAGAGTATGTGACTGCACGGGGGAGGCGGTGATATATTTATGTCATCAAGGCTGAATTCGTGTTATATTTTTATGTAAAACCTACTATAGATAGGAAATATTCTCCCACGTTTTATTTTCGCCTATTTCGCCCTCGCTGTCAGTGGAATAAATTTCTGCGAATATTTGGGCAAATTTCTTTAAAATATTGGGGAACTAAATTGTTATGGATTTTAAACATATTTGTTAATTTAGCTGTTTGTCTTCTATCAGAACGTCAGAAAGGGGTTCCCACCCAGTTTGAAAATAAAGTGAATCTAGTGAGGCAAAAATTGGAAGACCATTTACTATCCTGGCAGCCAATAATTGAACTTTTTTTAACAGCGTTCAAGGTTGTAGCAGTGAGAGACCTTCACCATGCCAACGCCTGCCAAAACACGGGATTTTCAGTTTTTGAGGTTTCGTCCGAGAGATCCGTCATTCTCACTTCTAAATATTAATATTCTACCAAAGGAGCAGTCACCATTTATTTTTGTAATCTCCTAGTCACCAAGTGAATTCTCTAACCGCTGTTATGCAACTCTCTAACCCCTGAGCTATGTGAACTCTCTAACCCCTGAGCTATGTGAACTCTCTAACCCCTGAGCTATGTGAACTCTCTAACCCCTGAGCTATGTGAACTCTCTAACCGCTGTTTTGTCATCTCTCTAACCGCTGATCCATGTCATCTCTCTAACCGCTGAGCCATGTCAACTCTCTAACCGCTGATCCATGTCATCTCTCTAACCGCTGATCCATGTCAACTCTCTAACCGCTGAGCAATGTCAACTCTCTAACCGCTGAGCCATGTCATCTCTCTAACCGCTGAGCCATGTCATCTCTCTAACCGCTGAACCATATCAACTCTCTAACCGCTGTTATGTCAACTCTCTAACCGCTGAGTCATGTCAACTCTCTAACCGCTGAGCCATGTCATCTCTCTAACCGCTGATCCATGTCATCTCTCTAACCGCTGAACCATATCAACTCTCTAACCGCTGTTATGTCAACTCTCTAACCGCTGAACCATGTCAACTCTCTAACCGCTGATCCATGTCATCTCTCTAACCGCTGATCCATGTCAACTCTCAAACCGCTGAGCCATGTCATCTCTCTAACCGCTGAGCCATGTCAACTCTTTAACCGCTGAGCCATGTCAACTCTCTAACCGCTGATCCATGTCATCTCTCTAACCGCTGAACCATATCAACTCTCTAACCGCTGTTATGTCAACTCTCTAACCGCTGAGCCATGTCATCTCTCTAACCGCTGAGCCATGTCATCTCTCTAACCGCTGTTCTGTCAACTCTCTAACCGCTGAGCCATGTCAACTCTCTAACCGCTGAGCCATGTCAACTCTCTAACCGCTGAGTTATGTCAACTCTCTAACCGCTGAACCATATCTGAACTGAACTGAATTTATTTCTCATCACGATTACACAATTGTATACAGAGATTTAGTACATATATTTTGTATAAAAGTGATGGTAATATATCACTAAAAGTTTTAAGGCATGCATGAGTATGGAGATTGACAACACATGCAGTTTTAGATTCGAGTAAGCATTGGGTCGGGGAGCATCGTTTATTAATTTTTCTTATAAAGGAACACAATTTTCTTAGAAAAGATTGCTTGTTTGAAGTTATTGGCGATGATATCTTTGAGACGTATGTGTTTCGGTGATAAACATTGTTTTCTTATATCAATTAAACTTATATTAAAATTCATCACCAATTTCATTTAAATCAGATTTATTACAAAGTCTTGTTTCTCTGGGATCCTTTCGCCAGCGTCCATTTTCTATAGGTAAGTGATGATTACAGGTTCGAAATCTACAAAAGGTTATGGCATCTTTTCTGGGTATGACGTCCAAATATTTTTCGAATTTTAATTCATCCTTGTACATTCTATAGTTCATAGTTTTATTTATGGCGTTTTAATGTCAGAATTCCACTTTTGCTTGAATTGATCGAGTAAAATAAGTTTTACTTTGAGCCAGTTTGGACTACATGCGTTATTTTGCCAAATGTTTGAAAGTCCGCAATTGTTAAGGATATTAGAGACGTTCTTGAACTAAGCAATCTCTTTCGCGTGTTGGTTTGTAACATTATTACCCAGTTTTAACAGGAGATTCGCTATTTTTGCTTCTGTACTAAGTGCAATTTTGTGCCAAAATGAGACAATACGCGTTTGTGTTTGCATGTGCATGGGGTGTCGGCCAAGTTCACCGTACACCAAGCAGTCAGGTGTAGATTGTTTAAATTTCAATAATAATTTACAAACTTTATGGTGAACTCCTTTTATAATTGCGTTATTTGAAAATCCATACACCTCACAGCCGTATAATAAAATGGGTTGAACAATTTTATCAAATAAATCTAACTAACACTGTATTGATAGGTTATACAAACGTCCTTTTTTAAAGAATCTTATAAACTGCTTTATTGGCCTTTTCTACTTGTTTTTGTTTCGCTTTTTTGAATGATCCTGATGTGCTAAATAAGATACCCGGGTAGTTAATGTCGTCAACAATTTCTATGTTTTTGTAACCACATACAAAAGTATGATTCTGTTTTGGATTACCTTTACTGATTCATTAACGTTTATCTTTAAATTCCATTTTTCGCAATATTTATAAAAATGATCAATTTGGACCTGTAATTGTTCTGCAGATTCAGCTATCAAGACAGTGTCATCGGCGTATAATAATGCAAACAATCTAAAGTACTTAAATGTTGTCCAAACATTTCAGATATTGTAGGTAAACCATCAACAATATTGTGCTGAAAAAAAATCATGCATGTCATTCAAATATATTGAAAATAAGAATGAAGACAAATTTTCCCCTTGTCTAACACCATTTTCACAATTTAAAAAATTTGAAATCTCATCACCATGTACTATTCTTGACTTAATATGATTATACATATTTGTAATAGCATTATACATGTGTCCATTGATATTGTTTGCACAAAGTTTGTACCATAGACCTTTCCGCCATACATTGTCAAATGATTTTTCAAAATCGATGAATGCACAATAAAGCTTTTTCTTTTTTAATTTCAGTAATTCCGATAAAGTATATAATGAAAATAAATGATCGGTGGTTGAATATTGTTTTCTGAATCCTGCTTGATTTTCATGTAGTATTTCTTATTCTTCTGCAAAAATGTTCAATCTATTGTTCAGTATCGATGTAAGAAGTTCACTGACACAGCTTAAAATGGTAATAGGTCTATAGTTCTCTGGATTATTATTCTCCTCTTTGTTTTTATAAATCGGAATAATGTTTCCCTCAAGCCAACATTCTGGTAGTTTACCAGTAGTAAAAATTATGTTGAATATTTTTTTCATATAGTAGAAGCATAATGTGTATTGACGACTTTATGTATTCATTCTTTATATGATCTTCACCGGAAGCGTTATTTTTTAATTTTTTGATAGTTTTTTTTAGTATTTTATCTTGTGATATATGTTGATTTAAGTTGTGGTTTAATTCTCCGATTCGTAATGCTTTTATTTCATTATTTAATAAGTGATTCTTCTGTGTCGTCCGGTGTCTTTGGTGCTTATACTTATATAATTCATCAATTTTGATATGTTCCATATTGCGTTGTTTATGTTTTTATTCAAAATTTTCCAATACCCCAGGGGTGGGGGGGGGGGGGGGGGGGGGGCGGCGGCTTTTGAGTCTCATACTTGGTTCAAGTAATCCATATCTGCCGAATAATGACAATTCGTCTGTAAACCAACTGGCTTTTTCCTGTAAAAACAAATGAATAATAAAGGAAAAGGTGAAACATTTACAATAAAAATTGATTTAAATACATCTGACGATAAAATGTTTTGTTTTGTGGGTTGTTTTTTTTAATTGTGTTTTTTAATTACTTTCTGGCCTAAACGAACTGTCCCGTGTAAGTACACGTGGATTATTCCTCTACATCATACAGGTAAATATAATTAGTCCAAGTTTTATATCTGTTCAGTTCGTTAGCTATAATCTCTCGCTCGCAATAAACCTATTATCTTAGTGGGAATCAGTCATCGAAATAACGAATAAGAAACACCATCGTCGTTAAATGACTATGGGATTATCACATCATTGGGTAGTCGTTTAATCAGTGGAATAAATGCTTACATACCACACGCCTGAAGTTACAATTATAGACAAAAATAAACCATTGATGGGCATTGAAGGAAGCTGTGACTGAAACGCATTGCAACACTACATTCGAAGTAACGTGTTTGCATATCACGTGAAAATCATATTAGAGTCATTTACATAAAGTGCATGCTTTCCTATTCTAGATTAATTTACAAACACAAAGCGAATGTACATGTAGTGTCCTCATAGCGTTGAACGCGTGTGAGTTGATAATGGTGAGTTAAAATCTTGCCCAAGTCACACGTCAACGGAAAGAGATTGCTTCAATCAGAGCTATTAGTATGAGACGGTATTCTTTCTCCTTGACTTTTTGTATGATAAGGAATCCTCCCTGATTATTGTATGATAAGAACCCCTCCCTGACTATTGTATGATAAGGACCCCTCCCTGACTATTGTATGATAAAGATTCCTCCCTGACTATTTTATGATAAGGACCCCTCCCTGACTATTGTATGATAAAAGGACTCCTCCCTGACTATTGTATGATACCTCCCTGACTATTATATGATACCTCCCTGACTATTGTACAATAAGGACACCTCCCTGACTATCGTATGATAACGACCCCTCCCTGACTATTGTATGATAAGAACCCTTCCTGACTATTGTATTATATAGGACACCTCCCCGACTATTGTATTATAAGGACTCCTCCCTGACTATTGTATGATAACGACCCCACCCTGACTATTGTACGATACTTTCCTGACTATTGTATGATAAGGACTCCTCCCTGACTATTGTATAAGGACTCATCCCTGACTATTGTATGATAAGGACCACTCCCTGACTTTTGTATGAAAGGACCCCTCCCTGACTATTGTATGATAAGGACCCCTCCCTGACTATTGTATGATAAGGACCCCTCCCTGACTATTGTATGATAAGAACCCCTTCCTTACTATTGTATGATAAGAACCCCTCCTTGACTATTATATGATAAGGATCCCTCCCTGACTATTATATGATAAGAACCCCTCCCTGACTATTGTATGATAAGAACCCCTCCTTGACTATTATATGATAAGGATCCCTCCATGACTATTGTATGATAAGAACCCCTCCTTGACTATTATATTATAAGGATTCCTCCCTGACTATTGTATGATAAGGACCCCTCCCTTACTATTTTCTGATTAGGACACCTCCATGACTATTGTCTTATGAAGATAAATAGGGTTATTACGTGAATAAAGCATGAAAATGCTTTCATTTTATGCAACGTTTTAATTCTATGAGTGAAGCATTAGTTTGCATTTCCTTTGCAATTTCCATTTGTCTAAGATATCATGTATCTAATATCGAAATCATACGTTGTGTTTGAATGAGAAAAGATGCTTTTTCACAAAATGTATACATCTTTATTTTTTACAGAATTTGACAGATAATAGGTAAAATATCTGATTTATGAAAAATCATGTCCTTCTCCATCAATGAGACCTACTTTTGTTTTACGTTTAAAGGCATGTGATAAAATAATTCAAAGTTTATCTGTATTACTGTAAATCATTATTCCTCAGTTCGAAGTGGGTACATCTTATCCTGAAGGTCGGATGGACTGTTCTAATAAAAGTTTATCTGTCGAGTTTTAGACAGTCCAGATGGTGTGACTAGTCTTGATATTGTGTGAGGGTAGGTGATGCTATACTTTAAAATAAACACTTTCATCTCCAGGGAGTCAACGCTCTCTTTAAGAAAAACATATCCTGGGTGTTCATTGGAGAATCGGAAATTGTGGTATTTCCATGTGTTTCGTAAGACCTTGAAATTGCAAGACACAAACTGCTGTCAGCCCCCCCCCCCCCCCCCCCCCCCATTCGCAGGTTGGTCTTCCGTTTTGTTGATGCATGTATGGAATAACCACATTGCTTGTTGTTGACTTTTGAACATAACCTAATTAGTAAAATTCAATTACATCTCTTCTACAAAACAATCTTCAAACATGCCCAAAATTACTATGCGTGTCAGGCATCTACATGATAATAAAACAGCATGTATCAATTTCTAATGTTTTTACTTTGACATCTTGCAGTTTCTGAATTTGGCCATTTCATTTCAATTTCTGTTTAAGATATGTTTATCTAATGTATCTTTTTTTCTCGAATTGATATGTTTCTTAAAGATTTTAGTCGTAGATTTAATACAGTTTTAATAAACAACATTTTTAATTTTCATGAATATTTTTAACTAAACAATTAGAACGTCTATATGCGTCTTTATGTTTGATTAGATATTTAAATCATACATCAAATCACATGTATAACGCAATTCAGACTTTAAAATATCTTATTTACAAAGAAAACAACTTTTTTTCATTATTCCAGAATAAATTCACTTAAAATGATTGAGAGTTTGAATCATTCTGTCGATGGTGAAATCGTGCTCCAAATGAGAGTCATTTAATACACACTGTGTAGTGATCCATTTTACGTCGGTAATGTCTCGATATGAGTAAAAAAAAAAGCCGAGTAAAACAAAAACTCAAAGAAGACGTATAACCACAACAACAAAAAAAAGGTCCATGGCGTTGCCCTCGTGATTGATTATGGTTTCACGCCGTTTTACCATTATTTCAGCCATTTTACGGCGGTGCATTTGCAGGAACCATTCATACCAGGTATACCTTCACAGAGTCTATATCCACGATGAAATAAAATCAACCTTAAACTCAGTTTCCCTTAGAGCAGGACTGCCTTATATATGAAAGGTTTGCCATCTAAGATTAGAAATAAATCAACACTCTCAATATTTAAAACAAAAATTAAATACCGAAATTCAATTTGCAAAAAAACAAAAAACAAAAAACAAAACCGTAAAAGTAGAAGAACTATCTTTTATTGTCATATAAGAAACAGAATGATTTAAATCCCGGCACCACATACAAGATGATTCCCCCCCCCCCCCCCAGCCCCCCCCCTCCCCCCCAGATATTGTGGGTTTTTTTTTTACAGATTATACTGAAGTCAGTTGGTGCCATTTGAGAAAAATAGTTTCTTTTGCGGTCGCCAGGTGCATATAATTATCTACAGCCGCCAAATAAGTTTCTGGTGGCATCCATATAATTATGTGGTGGTCGCCATATTCGTTTCTTACGGAAGCCCATTTAGGACCTATCAAAAATACATTTTTAATTTGAAATAACGGAGTTTAGAATTCATTATTTTAAATTCAATTCGTTATTTCAAACTTCAAAATTCGTTTTAACGGATTAATTTTTTTATAACAATTTCGCATACTTCATAACTACGGATTTAAAAATTTTAAATAACGAATTTTAAAATTCGTTATATCAAATTGCCTAATTTTGATATTTGTCATAATAAATCTAACAAATTCGGTATCATAATTTTAAAATAATCCGTTATAACAAACGTTATAACAAATCTAAAAGTTTTTAACAAGTTGAATTTGTGATAACGAATTCTGGAATTCATTATTTCAAATAGAAATATTTTTTGATAGGTCCTAAATGGACTTCCGTAGTTTCACCCAGTCCCTGGAACATGCCAAAAACTTATCCAGCTAGAAAATAATTTAACGGCTGTTGAAAATTTATTTGGGGGCTGCCAGATAAAATATCTTTATTCACCTGACCGGCTTCTGTAGGATTACATTGAACAAAATTCAGCTACACATATCATACAATCAGTTTATTTCAGTGGTATTGAACATTTTTCATCACATCAATTACTATTATCGACTGGTACTTAACCTAATTTTGTAACATTATTTGTAAAATTAATGTTTCTAATGTTTTAATATTGCTAAAAACCGTATTTATTACAAAATTATCACAAAAACCACCTTATTGTTTGCATTATCTACAAAACCTTACTGGGAAATTCAATGGAAAAACTTGAAATTCTTCAAAAACGTCTTTTTATTGGTGCATTTCATTAATTATTGACAGATGTACATTGTTCAAATACTAGAAAATCCCACGTAAACACGTGCAGCAGAATCCCACGTCTTGGTTATCCTATGACCTTAAGTGTTTTCCTATATTTTTCTGTCTTCGCTCGTGAATTTTGCATATATTTTCTTTTCATCTAAATATTTTGTCTATTACTTTCAAATAGTAAGATTATGGTCTTGCTCATTTATACCTCACTTCTTTTTCTGGCAGCATCTGAAACTAGTTTTGAACATATTCATCCTTAGGTAGGCTTTACAAGATTAATGAGATTCATCACTGTTCGTTATCTTCACCCTTTTTATCATTCTAGAAGAATATGCAGTCACTTGAGACTGAACCGATCTGCACACACTAGCAACTCATCCGGAATAAATAGGTTAATTGCAGCATTTGAATTAGTTGGATGGCTATCTTGTAAGCTCCATCATTCTGAAACTCGGTCACTCATCCGCGGAACTAGTCAACTGTCTGCGTCTTAAGCAATATTACACGTAATTCAAGCTACATAAAATCAGTTAGAGTCCTAAGTCATTAAAAGAGTTCCAATACAATGCGATACCAATTCGTACATTCTACACCTGGCTCCATGACAATAAACTGAGAATAGACTTCAGTCAAAATTTAGAAACGTTTCTATCTTGATTTGATAAACTCACACACATAATTTATTGAAATTGAATCATATACTTAAAATGTCTAATCTCATCTTGAATTGCATTGCCTTGGCCTACAGATATCAATATTTTATGCATTAGATCTGTTTCAAAATTTGACAGAAGTCTATTCTCAGTTTATGGTCATTCATATCGAATAGAAATTTCAAAACTATGAGGGTATATGTCCATTTACATGTATATGCAAATGTAAGACGAGTTCCGCTGGCTCTTTGTCATGGTAAGAACAGTGTACTATATACTCTAGAGGACCAAACCCGCTAAGAAACATTCATGCCTTCTACATTCATTATCTGGATTCTCTTTTGGAGCATGTGTATGGGACGTTCAGATTACAGTACTTCTTGCCGAGTCCTTATAACAAATATTTGTTAGAGAGTAATATACACTCTAAAAAGAATAAAGAAGCCAAGATATTCACGAGGATGACGTCACAGGAAATGACTATCATCACTGAACAGAAATCACAAACGTCGGCGACGGAAATTCCGATTTCAGAGCACTACTGGGTCGGGTAGTCGAGAATACTAAGTAAACAACTAGACTCTTCACATACTCTCCGTTCAGTTCAAGTATATGTGAATTCATTCAGGAGTCGTTATAAGATTATTGATTATTTTTCTTACAGATAACTTGACCTAGTCTACATTATGCTTTTTTTCCCGGAACCTCATTGAACCATCTGGTATCGGACCTGTCAGAGACTTTTCATCCTTCCATTAAACCCCTCCAGGACAATCATGCACTTTGGTTTCCATTTGAAAGATGAATGATACACGATTTCACCCCCATTAACTCCTCCCTATCGGACCATAAGTAGTGATACTTGTCTGTTTTTCGTAAACCTAGGCGGTCTACCCTCAGTACGGTGATTCTGATCTAAATGTACCTATGTTGTTCACTATATAACAACATGAAAGGTGAAGATAACGAACAGTGATCAATCTCATAACTCCTAGAAGCAATACAAAATAGAAATTTGGGCAAACACAGACTTCTGGGTATACCAGAGGTGGGATCAGGTGCCTAGGTCTCTCAATGAAGGGGTCAACGTCGCTGTGATATCGACACTTCCAAGTGTGTTCCATTTTCATCATTTAGTTTTTACTCCCACCCCACCCCCACCCCATATCATTCACTATGATGAATTATAACAGCACAGAACACCTATACGGAGATAGTCATAATAATTTTCTATATTCTATAAAGAGTTATTAATTACCACTTGTATTTAGTCGAACTTCTTTGATTTGTCAAGTATTCGGTGCTCTTTCAGCTTCGTCTCTGTGACTATCATGTATTTATTGTAAAGCTCAAAAGGAAAATTGCTAATGAGTATGCTTACTGGTAAACAAGATTTCTACCTATTTATCCAGTGGCGGATTTAAGCCCCCTAAATTTTAAAATTTAAGGTAAATCGTGGTCTCTTGTTTAGAAAAATGTAAACGATAAATGAAGCAATTTTTTCCACTCTTGGAGAAATGAATGACAAAATCGTTTGATTTATTGAATTACTTTTATTGGAAGAACTTTTCCAAAACCCCTTAAAATTCGCGCCATTTTATTAATTTCACCTTATCAAAAATGACAGAACATAGTAAAAATGACTAATCTATCTATCTGTCATCCAAAATATGGTGTTCCGCGCTATCATGCTTTTGCAAATGGTCCTATCTGAACACCATACTCATCATAATAAACAAATGCAAAATTTATTAGCAATTGTATATCAATTATTGGAAAGAAGGTTGAATGAGGCCCCTATATTACCCCCATTTTAAGAAGCCATCATGCAAAAGATTGTAGATCGTTATTTAGTAGTTCATATCATGTCTGTTGCAAAATAAGTATCAGTTTTCACACATGACATATTCTAAGTTCACAGGAAGGTCGTAAGCGTAATGAAATTCCGAATTTCCTCATTTTTGGCCAAAATCGACTTTCAAGGATATATTGCTTCAAAACTATAGAGCTCACACTTGCTACCTCTCAAACTTGCATATTTTGTACATCTGTTTCAGCCGCAACTTTGGTATGAAAATAATGAATAAGCAAACGCGTGCCACATGTTTTCCAAAGCAAAATGTTTATGTTTTTTAAGTATGCAATTTCCCCCTTAAACCCTTAACTGCGATACTCTTGGAGCTTTCGTCACTTACATTCATGATCGTGATTATACATGTATATATTTTTACGAATGCATCGTCTTGAAATAATACACTTTTACAAAGTTTCATGGTTTCAAGTCTTTTGAAATTCAAATGAAAATAGGGGCTACGAGGAGACCTTATCCTACCTGTTTCATATTGATCAAACGTTTAGTTATAAGATGCACAAGGTTCCAGGATGTGTACGCGATACTGTAAATATGTAAACCTAGTTTCATATTCCAGCGTATCGACATTTGACAATATGAATGACTAAATCAGCGAAGATGCAATTTTCGCTTCGTAGGGAATGTAGCATTGATTGTCTGCTGTTTCTGACGTATAAACCGTTTTGTACCAAATTCTCCCTCTGAAGCATATAAATCTATACTGCTTCATGTACTAAGTCAACACTGTGATTAAAAAACCACAAAGGTTAATAAAATGGCAATCGCAATGTCATAAGGAGGCCTACAACACAGAATGACAATCCTATTCCCAACTCTATACAGAGTATAGCAACAGCGTTAATCAAACTCAAACTATAATAGCAACAGCGTTAATCAAACTCAAACTATAATAGCAACAGCGTTAATCAAACTCAAAATCTAATGGCAACAACGTTAATCAAACTCAAAATCTAATAGCAACAGCGTTAATCAAACTCAAAATCTAATGGCAACAGTGTTACTGAAACTCAAATATGATGGCAACAGCGTTAATCAAACTCAAAATCTAATGGCAACAACGTTACTGAAACTCAAACTATAATAGCAACAGCGTTAATCAAACTCAAAATCTAATAGCAACAGCGTTAATCAAACTCAAAATCTAATAGCAACAGCGTTAATCAAACTCAAAATCTAATGGCAACAGCGTTAATCAAACTCAAAATATAATAGCAACAGCGTTACTCAAACTCAAAATATAATGGCAACAGCGTTAATCAAACTCAAAATCTAATAGCAACAGCGTTACTGAAACTCAAAATCTAATAGCAACAGCGTTAATCAAACTCAAAATCTAATGGCAACAACGTTACTGAAACTCAAATATGATGGCAACAGCGTTAATAAAGCTCAAACTATAATAGCAACAGCGTTAATCAAACTCAAAATCTAATAGCAACAGCGTTAATCAAACTCAAAATATAATGGCAACAGCGTTAATCAAACTCAAAATCTAATAGCAACAGCGTTACTGAAACTCAAAATATAATGGCAACAGCGTTAATCAAACTCAAAATATAATGGCAACAGCGTTACTGAAACTCAAAATATAAAGGCAACAGCGTTACTGAAATTCAAAATCTAATGGCAACAGCTTTAATGTAACTCAAAATCTGATATCGACAGTGTCAATAAAACTCAGCGTTAATCAAAATCAAAATTTAAACTATTAGTGATAATTAAACTCAAAATCTAATAGCAACAGCATTAACTAAATTTAAAATCTAATAGCAATAGCGTTAATAAAATTCAAAATCTAAATAAAAATCAAAAATTTAAACTACTGACATTAAGTAAACTCATGATTTAAATTGTTAACTTAACGTTAAACTCAAATTCTAAACTATTGACGATAATGAACAATATGTAGACCAAAACTGTTTGATATAGATAAAATCAATATATGCACCCAGGGGTGCATAAGCCGAGTTGCATGGGATACATTGTAAAGTCAGGAATGATGTGGCATATTTATAATTGTGAAGAACTAATTTCAGTTTTAAACTTTTCAAGTTACTGTCCAGAAACCATATTTGTCTGAAGTTTTCAATCTATTTTTGGTCACTGTGACGTTGACCTTTGACCTTTTTTCTCCAAAATCAATAGGGGCCTTGCTTTGCTGGTATCCAACACTATAACCAAGTTTCATTTGATTCAAATTAAAAAATTTCAAGTTATTCTCCGGAAACTATTTTTTTTAAAATTTTAAATCTATTTTCAGTCACTGTTACCTTGACCTTTCACCCATTTTCTCCAAAATCAATAGGGGTCTTCCTTACCTGGTACATAACAATATCTTTAAGTATCATTTGATTCGGATTTAAACTTTCTGAGTTATCATCCGGAAACCAAATATTTCTGAAATTTTCATTCTATATTCAGTCACTGTGACCTTGACCTTTGACCTTTTTTCTCCAAAATCAATAGGGATTTTCCTTACCTGGTACCCAACAATATATCAAAGTTTCATTTGATTAGATTGTAAACTTTTTGAGTTATCATCCGGAAAC
Organism: Ostrea edulis; assembly: GCF_947568905.1. Classification (NCBI taxonomy): domain Eukaryota; kingdom Metazoa; phylum Mollusca; class Bivalvia; order Ostreida; family Ostreidae; genus Ostrea; species Ostrea edulis. Next base: position 84,498,260 of record NC_079165.1, on the reverse strand, counting down.
CAACTGTTGACGCCCAACCGCCCGCCAACCCGCCCGCCCGCATCACCAAACCAATAGCCGAGTTCAACTTCTTTGCAACTCGGCTAAAAATGAAATTGATAAGTACGTACTTTCAAGAAATATGAATATCAAATTCAAAAGTTATTTGTTAAAGATTGATTGAGAACCAGCACATATTCTGAATTTGTAAACACATGAAGAGTGGTGCACTAATGATGCTCTTCGGTGTGTAAACTCATGGAGTAAGACGGGGAAGCGTCCATTTTCTCATCATGTGTCACCACAATGATGACTTTCCGACAACCAGACTGTTTTCACGAAGAAGAACACAGAGATTGTAATAACTATAACTCCCCATTTATTGGAGAACTTTTGTCTCTGACATCGACGTCTCGGTGTACATTCTATATTGGATTGAAAACTGTATATCAGATAGGCATAGCGCAGTGACGCGCAAGACAGATGCGATCAGATTAGATATGATAGCGTCTTTCAAAATCTCAAGGGAAACAATTTTTCCAAAAAACAATTTTCCTTTCTTGTTTTAAATCAATAGTGAGCTCGTTCTAACGACATATTTGGCAATGTTCAACTATATTACTCGTAGGTGATGCACTTCTGTATATCACATGCACAAAAACTCTGGATAGTGTAAAATCAAGTGATTCCCAATTACATAGCATCATCTAAAAGTAGAATAAATCGATCTATCTCTGAGGAACGTTTCGTAAAACATTGTCTATTGGTTGAAATAATTGAGTCTCGTGATTAGTAACGTCAGAAGCTTATATTTATTATCCGAGCATAAAATTATAGAATGTCTTACTACAGAATATTTAATCTCAATACATCCGGTGTTATCGGAACTACTGACTTTATATGGAACTTTTTTTTCTCATACCAATGGTACAGGGTGGCTCAGTGGTTACAACGTTCGATTCGTGAACTGGAGGTCGTGAGTTTGAGGTCATATATTTCCTTGACCGCATCAATCCTACACTGTATGTAGGAAAGATGGGCATTATCTGCTGCTTCGCCAAATGCTTGACTTCTAGAAGAACAATTCGCGAATCTTTTGGATGAGTTCTTAAAAAATAAGGTCGCATGACGCGACAGGCGATAGTTTGATGCAAAACCCTCCCTGCCACGGTCTGGGCGGCATGCTTAGTCCTCCTAGGCACCCGATCCCACCTCTGGTGTGTTCAGGGGTCCTTGTGTGCCCTTCTCTTCATTCTATATCATTTATGGGATCCATGAGTTTGATCACTGTTCGTTATCTTCACTTGTTCACATATGTCTGAAGTTGTGGTATTTCAGCTACAGCTGGTGAGTCTGGATATGCGAGGGTAATTCCTTAAGGGACGTAAAATAAACACACAATGGTCCTTATTGGCGGACCGCGCTGATGCAGACGATCAAATCAGACATGAAATGAATATCACTAAGCATCGTAAGGGACATTGCCAGTTACAAAACATACATGAAGTGAGGCTAAAACATTTTTTGTATCGATGTCTGTGTGGAATTTTAAATCCCTTTCAAAAGAACCATATTTTAGATTTTAAAAATCGGAATATTTTCCTTAAAATTCTATAATTTGTAAACATATCCACTAGCCATACTCAATCAAAATGAAATGTAATTCAAAGGAGCATCATAATAATAAAACTTATATATGTAGCAATTTATCGTTTCAGCTTTGAGTATCGACCTTGTATTTCTAAATCGTACCATTATTTAATGCATTGTTTCGGGTCTTTTCACGTACTCTTGTCTTCCAAAACAGCAAATTAAGCACAACCCATCTTAACTTTTTTTCGAAAGTCAAATGGTGGATCATTTGTTTGGACTCTTGAAATCAATGCATCTTTATCATACAAATTAAATCTAAAAATACATTAAAGAAGAAAAAAATGTTATGTTTTAACCTACAAAAAAAGTGTAAAAAGTCTTCTTTCCAACATGGGTTAAATATTTTCAAAATAATTTTAGTTAATAATTCTTTTTAGCATAATTTGACTCTGTCCATTTTGTTAACTAATGCAATTTATTTATGGAGAAAAACAGATCAACAGGTTACAGACTAATCATGTGTGTATCTTATTATAAGGAATGATTTCCTTATATAAATACATCTGTTTGTCTGCATTTAATCAGCTATTTGGTATAGACTAATGACCACGAATGCAAGAGTAGAATGATTTATTCCCGTAATCCACGCCGTGGTTTCCCGTTTTCTTATTTCAGTACTCTCGAATGCCCTAGTTCATATTAAGGTAACATTTTTACGCAAGCTATTGTAACAATGTCAGTCTGTAAGAAAAGAGAAACCACAGACCATTATTGAATACTAATATAGTAGTTTTGTGGTTGTTTTTTGTTTTGTGGTTGTTGTTTTTAAAAAAAAAAAAAAGGTTTGCACAGTAACATCGCCAACCTTCATCCAAAACATTCAAGTCCGACAAAAATGCTTTTTAAAATTGTACAACGAATCCTTTGTTTTACTTTGTTATACATATTGTATCATAATATATCAAATCAAACACGTTTTGGATTTATCTATACCTAGTACTGCGTAACAAATCGGTGTCCTCCATTCTTTTACTTCCCAAGTAAATCAAAGTTGCAGTGGTATAGATTAATAAAATCACGACTCTCGCCTGACACGTGAGAAAGAAACCTTTGAACAAAGATCTTAAAGAAAAAATGATTTTATAGGAATGTCACAAACGAAGGTTTTCGTAAATCATACGGCAGTCGGGGTTTTTCCCCTGCTCAATGTGAGACTTCACACAAACTCTCGCGTAACGCAAGATTAATTTGCTGGGTTTTTCTCTCACTACAAATGTTAACATGTATTTTCAGTACATTACCATCAAGCGTGCCAATGATGACTGTCTTTTGGCCAGCGCATGCTTCGTTAAACTGTTTCAAAATGTTTCCTCGATATCTAAATCTGACAAACTCCCCCATGGTGTTTGACAGTTGATACGAATTCATTCATATATTGTTGTCTTTTTTCAATATCTTAATTTACTGGGTGTGTGGATGGAACCGCCAGCTGTCATTATTGGACGTCTCTCCGGATCACTTCTTAGGTTTGATATATCGTTTTCGCCAGTGTTACATACATCTCTGAGAGTTGTCAAAACTGTCTTGTCCAGTTTGCACTCGTAAAACCTTTACTTCATTGCATTCAACACAAAATGCGTGCACAATGCAACTGATATACGTGTATCTGTGTTTGCTAATGTTCCCAGCAAAAGTCCTGCATCTAACCGATTCTGCGTTATCGTCACAAGTGAATTATATCTAGTCTCGGCTATTGCGTAATTAATAAATAGTAGTTATCATGATATTTAAGACTGCCAATTACAAGATTACATTATTAAAAAAAACACATTAAATTCATATAATCGGCTTCGATAATTGTACTAACAAAATTTTCAACATATCTTCTAATTGCAATCAAAGTATCGCTGCCTACAAAAATTGAATGATAAGTTTATAATACCCGCGGGTGCAAATACTTCTTCACAATGGTCTTCTAGTTGTAATTATCAGTTTTTCATGCCTAAATGGAAGCAAGTTGTTTGAAGATCTCTCAAGTAGGATTTAAAAAAGAATAAATTGGATCACTCACCACAGTGTAGCGGTTAAAACATCCACAGAGCTTATCAGTGAATGCATGGGTAATAAGACACTCATTAGGAGGTCAATGGCTGCATTCCTCAAGTATATTTACAAGTGTTGTAAAATTCGAAAGAAAAAAACATTCAATTTCTTATAACAAATATATTTAACGACAACAAGTGAAGAACATAGTCAAGAAATTTAACTCAACTGACAACATCAACATCAATGTCCCACAAACCGGGCTGTGAGCCCGATGACTACATCAATGTCCCGCAAACCGGGCTGTGAGCCCGGTGGCAATGTCAACGTCTCGTAAACCGGGTTGTAAGCCCGATGAAAAACATCAATGTCTTGTAAATCGGGTTGTGAGCCCGATGAAAAACATCAATGTCCCGCAAACCGAATTGTGAGCCCGATGAAAAAACATTAATGTCCTGCAAACCGTGTTGTGAGCCCGGTGGCAACATCAGTGCAGAGACTGTCTCGTAAACCGGGTTGTGAGTCCGGTGATTTCCTGACTATCAGAACTTCCGTCCTTGAATTTCACCATAAGTATGACGTCGGGTTTGGAGTCCACTGATTTTTTACAGCACAGTCTTAAAAACGCCTTTTGAAAACCACTGCTCATGAGGCAGTAACAGATGGGATTGATGGCCGAGTTAGAAATCCCCAGTAGTTGTAGTATGGGGTAGACTTTTTTCGATATGACCACGCTTGCAGTGGTGATATTAAATTCTAACCAAATGTTGATGACGTTGTAAGGTAACCAGCACACACAGAAAATGGCCACGACACAAATCAGAAGTTTTACAGTCCTTCGTCTCTGAAGAAGGACTCTTTGCGTCTGAGTAATTGCTTTGTCTTGATTCCTCCATAATACGAAACTAATTTTGGTGTACGCTAACACCATAACTAACAGCGGTGTTAGGAATATTGACACGAACACTATGATATTATATATCCGTTTTCCATTCGGAATATGCCAATGCTCATTACAAATTCGTTTGTTATAGAAAGGCGGAATTCCTATATTTTGAATGCTGTTCACCACTAACAAAGGCACGAATACTGCAAATGAAATGCACCATATGACAACAATTATGAAATAAATGCGACGTTTTGAGAATATAATTTTCGCGCGTAACGGTGTGTGGATGGCGAAATGTCTGTTGATGCTGATAGCAAGTAGACTTAAGGAACTCACAGAAATTGCGCTTCCTTGTAGAAATGGAGTGAGTTTACACATTCCAATACCATACACATAGTCCCTGTACACCGATGTACCCAGAGTGGTGGGAATACAAAAAAACACAACCAGCAGGTCGCTTACGGTGAGGTTCACCAAGAAAACGTTAGTTAGTGTGCGCATATGCTTATAGTGAAGAACAGAAATGATGACAAAAATGTTCCCAAACAGTCCAACGAAAAACACAATACTGTAAAGCAATATCAGCACAATTGTCAGAGGTTCTTTGTATCCTTTCAGTTCTTCACGCAAATCTTCCGCAAATTTCCCCATATCGAAGTCATAGTGGTATAAAAGCTCTGATCCGTTAGCATGGCTGTCGAGATGGTATTCCAAATTTAGGTGAGAGAATGCGTTCCCGTAAGTCGTTTCATTCACAGCAGACACCATGCTTCTCTCAATTGTCACTGAATGCGAAATCCATCCAAGTTATAAGACTAAAATCTAGTGCGCACCGCTATATCGATATTCTAAGCGAGGAGAAGACGGCCTTCTTCCAATAACAATGTGTTTAATTTGTGCAGAATGAAAAAGGTTTGGTATCATCGCTGGTCAGTTATCTTTTGTCGACCTTAATTCCCTCCGTACTTCCCCTGGACGGTCTCAATCTATACAGTAAGCAAAAAAAAATGTAAAGAAGGTAAATAATCGACATCAAAGAGAAGTATCAACAATAAATTAACTTGGATGCGTGAAAATTATCAGAATCATCAGTACTATCTCTTTTACATGTGTTCGTTTTTCAGAAAATATCCAAGTTATTTTTATATTTAGTCGCGCTGATAACAGACTAAGCCTTGGTGAATTTACCTTTAACGAGCTCCACCGAATCAGTAATAATTATTTGTCGTCCGCGTCTCAGTGCTTATATTGACTAACGAGACAATCTGTCTACAAGTTTGACCCTTATTATTTAATTCGGATTGTTGTTTACTTTAAAATTACAATTAATATTAATAATCTCTCCTGATGTCTTATAAATGGCAATTTCAGCATAAATACCAAACTAAAGTGCGCAATCTAAGTTGCATTCTGAACAAATGACATGTATTAGTGATGTTGTAGTACACATTTCAGTTGAATGATATCACATCTGATCCTTTTCTGTAAAACTGCAATTATAGTCGTTTTATGGCCACATCGACATTTCTCCTCTAGGTGAAAACAAGTTTTGTTGGTTCGATTAGATTCGGTTTTCGCGATAATGCAGGTCAATTTCATTACGAGTTTTGCTTGCATTTGTAATATCATTAATTGCTCTGTGTTTGTCTTGTCCGAATGAACTAAACGTGTGCGGAAAACACATTTCCGTCCAAGGGGTCATATATTTTCCCATTGAAGTTTTTTCCTCGAATCAAACTCATTTCCTGAAGCATGTTAATGGGTAATATGTGTATATAAATCGTTGTGAGACATGCAGGTAGGGTGCTTAAGCTTACTTATGTGCTTGTCAGAATCTTAAATATGATACGTATGAAATTTGCATATTCTCGGAAAATAAGGAAGATCTAGCATTATTAATGGGAACAAGCGACTTTTTTCTTTGTGCTGTTAGATAGGAGAAAACAACGGGAAGACTCATTGGTGATGATAATCAACATTTACATAAATCATCCAGAGATCACGTGTTACCTTCTATGAGATGGTAAACTTGACCTTATGATATACAGACAAAATGGGTGATTTCATGTAATGGAGACATCCTTCCTAAAATTCAAAATTTTAATGATAATTTATATATCATTAACAATAACTTGCAATTTATGACCTACCTTTAAAGACAATAGGTGTCATCCATTTAATTTAGTGAAATACATTGATGAAACGTACACGTGAGTATTTGAGAAATCATCCGATTGAAGCATTTCATACGCTATTTGTGACCCAGTAACAATACAAGAAGTACTTACCCGAGTTTCTTTCAAAAATATAATTTTAATTTCAACATTGAAAGGGGATTATATAAAAAAGGACCTTAGAGTTTGTTATTGAGCTAGGATCTGGGTTAAACTTGACCTCATTTTTGCACTTGAAATCTAAGTTTTGATTTACTTGAATAACTGTGTCTTTGTTGGTGTCAACACAATACAAACAATTACACTGCATGAGTGTCTTCTAACAAGTTCGATACAAGTAGACTGAAAATGATCAACCTTTTCCATTTAAAATACGCAAAAATTCATCGTATATAGAAATAATAAACCACTCAAATTCATAGTTCTTTGATTTAAAAATCCTTCCGCCACAAAATTTAGTCCTCTCCAAACTCTCTCTAAGTTTGATTGAAAAATAATTCAACTGGATGGGGTTGAATAACAAATGCATAGATATATGCGCCAATACAATAAATATTGATCCAGAACTATAGCAAGCGAAGGAGCTAACTTCCTTAAACGCGATCCTTTAATGACACAGATAGAATGTTCGTGTAAATATTCATTACCAGTACAATCAGTACTAAAGGTTGAATAGTATTCAATGAAGAAAACGTGAACAGCTGACATATATCACGCTCCAACACTGCATGCTTGAGCTCATGGCGGGTGTGACCGGTCAACAGGAGATGCTTACTCCTCCTTGGCACCTGATCCCACCTCTGGTGTGTCCAGGGGTCCGTGTTTGCCCAACTATCTATTTTGTATTGCTTGTAGGAGTTATGAGATTGATCACTGTTCGTTATCTTCACCTTGCATAATGAATAGTGATGTATTGCTGCAAGAACAGGACAATCGGACTAGAAATTCTAAGCTCAAAAGGGGCATAACTCCCAGAAAAATTATTGAATCAGAATTTCCTGGGAATATGAACATCTTCACAGTGTGTCCTTATTAACTTTAAAATTTCACGAAATTCTGTTGAGCAGTCTCAGAGAAGTTACGCTGACAAGAAAAGGACTGACGGACGGGTAAAAAACATTATACATGTATGTAACTTTGTTGTGTGGGTTATAATTCTGATCTTGTTGCTTAAAAACCAAGTAGACCTATGTAAGGCACGTAAAATATCAAATTATCTAATAACACTATAGAACTCATAGACACAATTTAGTACAATATTTGGCTCTGTAACCTTGACCTCTTCATCTAGAAAACAATAAGGGTCATCCTCTAATCATTGTTCTTGACTTTTGATCTCAAAATCAATAAAGGTTAACATTCTGTCCCATGGACTCTACGTGAAATTCAATTGCTTCAGCTTCTGTACAGTAAAAATACCTTCTGGAAGTCATTTCTGAATCAATGTAAAGCGGGCGGGTGAAAAACAGGTTTTTAATTGCCATATGTAGCATTTACTTATGTTAGCTAGTTTTGAAAACTGTTGATTTATACAAAATGTCAAATAAAAGGTATTTTTCTCTCAGTCGATCCAATAAATGTTATCATAGTATCTTAATGAATGAGCAATGCCACTAAAAAGGTCACGACACTGAAAGACATGTATTTGATTTCGAAAATCCTGTAAACATATCTTCAGTCTGATGCAGAAACAGACCTTGAACATTTATCAGGTCTACGTTTTAAAGTACTTCGTTTCGTTATCGATACTATCAATTTGCGCCCCACACATTTACAGAGACAAGGACAACCTGGTTATTGCATCCTCTAGGTTAGATTCAACGGAATGGTGTTTCCTCTTATCAAGTATAACAATTATGGCATCATTAGAATCTTCTCTACAGGAATATATTAATTTTGTACAATAACAAAGCCAGTATTTTCCACATTCTCCGACCTAATTCTAATCCAAAACTTTAAAAAGTCACGTACATACCTAGAGGACGATAATTATAAAATCCAGAATCCGAAAATTAAATTATTCAATGTGTTCGCCCTGTATTTCTGGTCGTTTTAGCACACTTCATTTGATCCTTGTTAACAGACAGGAGACGTCCGTGGCTGTCTTCAACATCAAAGCTTGGAATTTGTCGAACATTAATACTAGTCTAACAAAGGTGAATCAAGTAAAGAAACTAGCTAGATTGAAATCACGTGATCATAACAGAAATGTCTGATGACGTCTTTGGAAGTTATTGATAATACATGTATAAGTACATATGATATGTACATTGATTGATTAATTGTATCTTGTTTAACGTCTCTCTCGAGAATATTTCACTCATATGGAGACGCCATCACTTCCGGTGAAAGGCTGTAAAATTTAGGCCTATGCTCGGCGCTGATGGCCTTTGAGCAGGGAGGGATCTTTATCGTGCCACACCTGCTGTGACACAGGACCTCGGTTTTTGCGGTCTCATCCGAAGGACCGCCCCATTTAGTCGTCTCTTACCACGAGCTAAGGTAACTGGGGATCTATTCTAACCCGGATCACCACGGGTGATATGTATATGTGAAGGTATATGCTCTTTAATTTCTGTCGTACAATGTATATTTTTCCATGTTTTACGGCAATTTTTACTCGTATAGAGACGTCAATAGTTTTAGGTGAAGTGCCACAAATTTAAACCTATGTATGACGCCTATGGCCGTAGCAATCTATCTATGAAGGAATTTTTTTTCTTTATTAAAAAGAATAATGAATTATAAATCAACCTCGCTATTTTTGAATTGACATGCGCATTATATAGAAACAAGAACACCAAACAAAATGACAGTTTGAAAAAAAAACTCCGCTACATTAAGAACCATATGTACGTTAAATACATGTACACTGGTAAACGTTATGCTAACTGAAATTGAAAGTTAGGAAATGGATGCTCAGTATGTAAAGAACAAGGTACGATTGTATACATAAAAAGGCCCAATTTTTCTCTCTCTATAAAGTGTGTCTGGAATTAACCTTAATCAGCGTTTTTAGAAAGTAAAATATATGCCAGGTATACTATGTCAACAAAATCAGAATGATATTCCTAAATGGATAGCATTATGGCATCATTAATAAGACATTTCCCGCCTTTTTCTCAAAACAAGCCTGAAAACTGTCAAATGTCATACAGATTGTTGCTCAGGAAATGATGTGCGCATTTGTCGAGCAAAATGAAAATGATATATATTGTGTATTATTTTAAGATGAAAAACATGCTTGAATGTGAATTTGCTCGACGCATGCGCTGTGTGTTTTCTGAAAGGAAAACCACCTGAATTTGTGGATATTTTCATTGAAAATGGCATTTTTGCAATTTTATGCCAACTTCAAGCTCTCGTCATATAACAGAAATCATTTTGTTGATCAAACTGAGCGAATTTTGGGTTTGCTAATCTATTCCTTATTTGAATGCGAGGGTTTGAGCTTCAAGTGAAATCATCGATATTTTGGGCCAGATGACTTTAGAAACTGTACCTACTTCTTTCAATATTTACAAATACTAACGAAACTGACATTCAATTTTAATGAAATGAAGTCAGTCATGTGATCATATGTCTTTGCATATGAATGCAATGGACGCCTCAAAAGTATTGGGATCAATTGTACTACATTGACCTGATTTCATTTTTACACAATGACGTCATAACAGAAACAAATTAAAAACACGCATCAGAATATTTATAGAAAATTTATTTTGTAAACAGACAAAAATTTTTATCAATCATATTAAATAAAATTTTAGAAACATTAAACATACAGTTCAGTTGTTTTAAAACAATTGAAATACCGTTTGCAACTAAAACTGCAACTTTGGTAATATGGGGTATTGATAGGGTGTCTTCCATAATGAAAGAGAGGAAATTGAGGTAGAGTTATAGGCCTATTTTACTTTATGATGATGATATTATCCTGTTGTTTCCTGGCAACCGCTATCACGGCCATGAGCGAGGTTTTTTTCGAGGCTCGAAAACTTGTGTTCATATGTCAGTGCACCGCTGAGTCTTCATTAAAGTCCTACAACGGAAATCTCTCAAGTGAACAAAAATTCTTTGTCATTTTGTTTTTATCGTCTCTTATACCCTCATCACACTAGGCCACGTTCGCACTACGACCATGTAAAAATTGATGATCGTAGTGCGATCAGGTACGTCGTAGTAAGGTCGTAGTAAGTTCTTTATGGTCGTGATGGTCGTGGAGCAACTTTGAACATGCTCAAAACAAACGTAGTGCGGTCGTGGTCAAATTTGATCGTAGTGGAAGCGTAGTAAGGACGTACTAAGGTCGTATTTAGATCGGCATGGTCTTAGTAGCATCGTGATGCAGAAGAAAACGACTGCACTGCGATTCCACTACGCTCTCTATACGACCATCCCGTTTTCACTACGTTCTCATTACGATCATCCCGTTTGCACTACGTTTTCTTCAAGCTTCCGCTACGATCACGGCACGTCCATACTATGTTGTTGAAGACTATAGTACGTTTCTACCAAGATCATCCCGTCCTTAATACGTCCTCACTACGATTTCACTGCGCGCAAGCCACGACCGAATCACGTTCTGTTCTCCCCTACACACTGGTATAAAAACTGAATAAAGGTTGCATATGACCATTGCTTCTTTGGAATCATGGAAAGGCCAGATCAAGAAATATTGATGGAGATGTTGATGCATATTCAGTATATGGCACTTAACGACCAAGCTGCTATATTGTTACTTAGGCGAAGGAGGAGGAGAATCGTAAGGCAGCGTAGATCTTGTTGGATACGACCTTGGCTTTCTGTTAAAAAAGACTTCAGTTTGGCCATTATGATCAACTGTTGAATGAATTGAGGATGGAGGATCAACAGTCCTGAAGGTTCTGAGCTGTATTTATACTGAATCTGGATCTGATTCAACTGCTGCAAAGCGTGGCGACAGCGGCGCGGAAACGTGGTAGAACCGTAGTAAGATCGTGGTAGAATCGTAGTAAGATCGTGGCAGAAGCGTAGGAAACTCGTGTTGCAGTCGTGGGAGTCGTGGTGAAAGCGTAGTTAGAACGTGATGGACGTAGTGGGAGCGTAGTAAGAACTTGATGAACGTAGTGAGAACGTGGTGGAATCGTAACAAGGCCGTAGTTTAATCGTATTGGAGTCGTGATAAGAGCGTAATGAGGACGCCGTAACATCGTGAAGACAGACAAAATTACAAATTCATGCCGTTCGCACTACGATCTCACCACGATCTAAAATAAATTATAGAACATAGTGAGGTCGTGATGTAGTGTGACAGGGCCATTACGCACCTAGGGATCAAAGAAAGCAACCTACCTGCACTTCGCATAAATCTGTCGGTGTAAATACTACAGCCACGAGTCCTGACAATGATCACGCCGTTGCTACTTCCCAAAACTAGCAAAAACCTTAGCAAGAGCTTAACGTTAACTTGGTCTATCCATGCTCCGTCAATTCCCTCAGATCCTCTGAATTTCTGTCGAATATGTGTTCAACAAATGCGTTTTCAACTTCAAGTTGGCAACGGTTTCTACATTGCTGATCGACCAAATCACATCCCGACTGTAGCTTTTCTTTTCTTCAACTGAATTGACTTGACGCTCTAAATTACCTTTATTTAAACTCTATTTCATCATTTTTAATCCTTCGAAATCAAATGTTCATATTGTTATTGATTTTGTTCTCGATAAATCTAACGAACTATATCTTGTGTTATTCGATCGTAATTTCGGTCTTTCGCTACATAGGTATGGAAACTCGAGAAGAACATAACGTCTTCAGGCGCAATGTTCTTTATCAGTCTATTTATGTAGTGAGTTGTCTGTCCTTGTAAAACAACTTGCCAAAGAAGATTACAAATTATTGAGAATCAAAATCCTTACACTATGCATATCTTGAAGTTGTTTACAAAGGTCATAGCTTTCAAATTGTGAGGGGAGTTAAAAGGACCAACCATGTACTCACTTTATGCTATTTCCTTAAATCAAACTAACTTCAACAATATGTAATTTTCCAGAATCTAAATTTCGTGCCTCGCGCACATTTTCAATACCCATACAAACACTGTAAAATACGAAGGTCTTCTAATGGAAACTGTTGAAGGAGTTGGACGGAGAAATCATGCACTCTCTATGTAATATTTCCACAAAACGAATTAAGAACAAGAACCTTTTATTTTTTCAAAAATGATAGAAATTTAAATCAAAATTCTTGCCACATGCACATCTTCAATATCCATAACAATACTCAGTAAAACAAGAAGCTCCTCAATTGGAAGTTGTGGAGGGGGGAGTTATTCGAACTTATGCACCCTCCTCATAACATTAATTTTCATGTTAAGAGGAAAACTACCACAAGAGAGGTCGAAATGGAGTTTTAAAAATGCTACATGATCTAGAGTGACCGACAAAAAAGCTACATGACAAGTTTCAGCTTAATATGTGACAGAGAAATGAAAATAGAAACAAAAAACATCAAACAGACATGACCAGTCGCGGTAGTTGAGAGGTAGAGTGTTTGCCTCGTAACTGGGAGGTTGTGAGTTCGATCCCCGTTTGTGCCATGGCCGCGTCAAATCTAACACGTTAACATAATTAGTGACTGCTTCTTCGCAAAACGCTCCTCATTCATAGGTCTTTCGGATATGACTTTAAAAACGGAGGTCCCCTGTCGCGGCAGGCGTTGGCACGTTAAAGAACCCTAACTGCTATATACAGCCATAAGCGCTAAGCATAGCTTTAAATTTGTAGAATTTCATCTACAACTAGTGACGTCTCCATATGAGTGAACAATTCTCGACGAGACGTGCCTGGTAAAATAAACAAACATACAATGTACAACCCAAACATACAATGTACAACCCAAACATACAATATACAACCCAAACATACAATGTACAACCCAAACTTACAATGTACAACCCAAACATACAATATACAACCCAAACATACAATGTACAACCCAAACATACAATGTACAACCCAAACATACAATATACAACCCAAACATACAATGTACAACCCAAACATACAATGTACAACCCAAACATACAATGTACAACCCAAACATTACAACCCAAACATACAATGTACAACCCAAACATTACAACCCAAACATACAATGTACAACCCAAACATACAATGTACAACCCAAACATACAATGTACAACCCAAACATACAATGTACAACCCAAACATACAATGTACAACCCAAACATACGAACGTATCGATATCGCTCTACCATAATACGTCCCGTCTAAAGACGGACGTATAAAAATTATCAATAAATATTTTATTAAATGCTCAGGAATTTTACAACAGTTTATTAGTGATTTGATCATATTAATTAAGTCATGTTTGGTAAAACCATTAACGGCATTGCCTATATGATGCATGCTTTAAAACACACAATTTGATTGGACGACAAAAGGTTAGCAAATCTATGGTTAGTCAAGAGGGAAATCCAGATTAAATCTCCCAATGCTTATAATTAGGTGAACTCATTCTGAGGTATTCACTAGAAAAGATCTTCTGGACAAACCAAAGGGCATTAGAATTCCTGATCATTTGATAAATTTCAATGTTAAGCGGATAGAGCGATTCTTCTAACCCTATCTCTACCATATCGACACCGCTAAAAACGAGACGTACGTCACTGGAGTTTGATTAACAGGTGATGTGTTAAAAATGTTTAAGGAATTTCTTGTATTTGCTCTTTATCAGGGTTTGACACTAAGGCACGTCCGACCGACCGAGTCTACTGAATGATGGGTCCGGTCGGGTAAAATGTCGATTTACTAGTCCGACTGGTCGTGTTGAAAAAATAAACAAGAAACTTTAAAACAATAAGATTGTAAAGAGTTTGTGAGCAATTTTGAACAGCGTGATGACATAATCTTTATTTCTATTTCTAATACATAAGTCGCGATCGGAAATGATGTTTTACGACATCTGCTCGATGATGGGTGTAAAGTTATGTTTCGGATAAATAGATATAAATTGAATTCATTTTTTAAAAGAACGTTTATTTGAATTAAATATAAGAAAGTGTTTATCAAATTAATAAATTACGTCGTAAAGAGCCATTTTTCGGTGTTGACATATGTGCGGGAATGTCTCTATATTCAAATACGACGTCTCGTCCTCAAGGAAAGATGTCCCAAGAAAGAAAAGGAAAAGGTTGGGAAGAAACAAAGCAGGGCTTATGAAATAGAAATTTAAAAAAAAAACCGGTTGAGATCATTTTATTCTAAATGGACTAAAGAATTCCCGTGCCGAGTAGAATTTAACGAAACAGAAAATGTGTTTGAAAATTAAAGCATATCAAATTGATTGACGAGACTGATGTTTTTGAGACAATCAAATAAGGATTAGTTCAAACTTAACGTTTGTCATTAGAAGTAAGTAATTAAATATGGAGAAACTATCACTTTTTTCTGTACAGTTGGTCAGGGCTAGTGGATGTAAGGTCAGGTCTAGTAAAATTCATTTGAAGTAGCCCGACTGGTCTAGTGCTCAAAAAAGTAAATGTCAAACCCTGTTTATGGTAGCCAAAATTTCTCTTGCAAGCTAAATATATTACACACTTTTCATAATATTGTTTAGTTTTGAGAAATGACATTAATTTGATAAACGACATCATGGATGTTCGAATGGTGGATAAACATTTCTAATCACTACTTGAAATCTTTTTAATACCGTTAGAAAGATCGTTTCCTAAGCCTCTACATCACATGAATAGTGTTGTGATTGTCACTATATTCTGGTACACTTTATTCATACTTGGGAGTAGAGATCGGAAAAGTAAATCTTGGTGGCAAAAGCACGGAGAATTTTCTTTTCATTAATATCTATTTGATTGATTTCTAGTTTTGATGCAAATTCGCTTAGTTACAACAGTTCGATTATTGCCATCCCATACGAAAAGTTGCCTTAAAACAAGAGGTACTGACTGTGAGCAATGCTCACTAAGAATACCCCCGCTTACCCCAATCTCCCAAAGAGTGTTGTTAATAGGTATAAATTACCTCTTTCCCGAGTGTAAAAATATGGTATGCCTTTGTAGAAGAAAATGGAAGATATAGTCCGAACACAAATCCATGGCATAAACCTATAATTTTGACTTTAAGATCAAAGGTCAAGGTCATAAAGAGGTCATGAATGTACACGACACATAGTCTCATGGTGATACACCCATGTCTTATGGTATGACTATGTCAAAACCCTATAATCAATTTTGACCTTGAGGTCAAAGCTCAAGGTAATATAAATGTCATGAAGGTACATGACACATCGTCTCATGGTGATACACTCATGTGTCAAATATGGTATGCCTATGTCAAAGAACAAAGAAGTTATGGCCCGGACACGAATCCATTGTAGTAAAAAAAAAAAAACAACTTTAATTTTGACTTTGAGGTCAAGGGTCAAGGTCATGTAGAGGTCATGAAGGTACTCGACATATCGTCTCATGGTGATCCACCTGTGTGCCAAATCTGGTATGCCCAAGTCAAAGAACAAAGAAGTTATAGCCCGGACACGAATCTCCACAGACAGACAGACAGAGTGATTCCTATATCCCCCCCCCCCCCCCCCCCCCGGTATAATAACACAACGTCATGTTGGCCGTGGTTGACTACAATTGAAGTCTCTGAACGCATGTAGGGTAATGGTGAATTAATTTTAGAATAGTAATTATGATTTATTAACACCAAATGTTGAAACAGTCAATCAATCAATTGATGCTTTCCCATAAATGTACAGTCATACATTGCAGAGAGGAGGTTGAAAAAACAAAATACTGCCTATATACAACATGTAAAGGTTTAAATTTTATATTACTATGTATAAAGTGGAGAAAGAATAATTCAACAAACGAACATTAACACGAGACCAAGTTTGAATCTAAAGGAATGATTAAAGCTTCGTAAGGTTCTCATTTTTCTATAACAACAAATAGAAATGTACAAAACTTTTAAGCAGTGTTAGATTTGGTGATGTAAATAGTTTGTGGAATTTTACAATGTTGGGGGAAGTTTTTATGAACTGTAGGCGCTTTTCGTTGATTTTTTATATATTGACTATTTAAATGTAGCTATCAATGTATATACCAGTATGCGGCAAATAATAAAATTCCATTTTACAAGCATCACCTGGGGTCATTGTAGATGTGCCATATTCATCAAGTCATATTGATATAAAAATCTGCGGCGAACGATGGAAATTTTCAATGTGAAATAGGTTGAAAGTAGAGTAAGTCTGAAATAAATGTATCGACCTTTTGGGATTGGTATCAGCGATATAAGCTACAGGCGGGTAAAAAAAAACAACAATAAAATGACTTAAATATAAAATAAATGAAGAAAGTTTTGCCAATTTTTTTTATTAAATGAGTTACAGCATTGTTTTCATATTATAACCAAAATGGTCACCAAATGATTTTTTTGTTAGTGTTAGTTTTGAGTCAACGTGACATGCATAAAACTTCAACCAAAGGTGGTACAGAGTATGTATCCTTTACACAATTAGTGGAGCGGATTCAAGTTTCTTCAAATGAATGATCAATTCTCATTTCAAGAGGAGATGCATGAAATCAAGAAAAGGTAGGAAAAAACTGGTAGGGCTATCAAAAAATATTCTTCTCAAGAAAAGATGAAACTTACGTGGATATTTCCTGAAATAATGCAAATGCCCGAAGAATGGGGTGGGAATTACAGTTTTATATCGGGATACATGTATACAATCGGATTAAAGTAAGATCTTTGATACGCTCCAATATTCTGATGTATTGTCAACATCAGAGTATCGGAGCGGATCAAAGATCTGGTTTTAATCAGATTGGGATACACATAGAGGGAATCTTTAAAAATCTTCGTCTCAAGAACAGCAAGACTGCGATTAGTCATATTAACACGCATGTACCCCCAGGTAGTGTAAATTCACGATTGTTCAAATCATGACCATGGGGGTAAGCTAGGGGCCACAACAGAGGAAGACATTTTTATATGGGAATATGTAGGAGGAAAATTAAGATCCTTTTCACCTGAGCAACAGAGTCATGATTAGTCATAATAATATACAAGCATCATCAGAAAGTGGAGATTTAAATTTGTTTAATTTTTGGTACCCTGGGGGTAGGGGTATTAATAAACAAGCATCATCAGGAAATGTAGATTTAAATTTGTTTAATTTTTGGTCCCCTGGGGGTAGGGATAATAATAAACAAGCATCATCAGGAGATGCTATTTAATTTGTTTGACTTTTGGTCCCCCGGGGGTAGGGTGGTGCCACAAAAGGGGATCAAAGTCTGACACAAAAATATATAATAAAA
Source organism: Ostrea edulis (assembly GCF_947568905.1). Taxonomy (NCBI): domain Eukaryota; kingdom Metazoa; phylum Mollusca; class Bivalvia; order Ostreida; family Ostreidae; genus Ostrea; species Ostrea edulis. The sequence goes on along the minus strand of NC_079165.1, from coordinate 84,480,235 downwards.
AGTCTTAAAATATCTTCACTCATATGGAGACACCACTACCGGTGAAGGGCTGCAAAATTGGGCCTATGCTCGGCGCTTACGGCCTTTGAGCAGGGAGGGATCTTTATCGTGCCACATCTGCTGTAACACAGGACCTCAGTTTTTGCGGTCTTATCCGAAGGACCGCCCCATTTTGTCTCCTTCTACGACAAGCAAGGGGCACTGACCACCTATTTTAACCCGGATCCCCACGGGAGGCAATTAAATAGAAAGTTGCTTCTTCAATAGATATGGAAAAACACGAAATATTCATATCTTGATATCAGTCATTCAAAAATTACTTTGTTAAACACCACTATGATTCTACGCACAAGTTGGTATTAAAAAACGTTCCTCATTGAGAATACCGTCGTAATTATTTGGTGAGCAGGTCTTACAACAGTGGAATTCCCGTGGGTACGAATTGTGCTCCTTTATCAGCTGACCTGTTTTTATATTCTTACAAGGCAAAATTTATTCAAAAGCTTCTACATGAGAAAAAAATATCTCTTGCTGTGGCGTTCAACTCGACATTTGGATATCGAGTATCTACGACATTTTATCTCTTAACAATAATCATTTTCATTCAAATGTCGATTCCATATATCCAAGAGAACTAGATATAAAAGACTCCACATAATCTTCCATATCTGCTTCATACTTAGATTATATTCTATTGAAATTAATTGTCAACGTCACTCAACTGACTCGATACGCAAGGGTTTTAAAGTCAACATTTTGCAAATTTTATGGTTGATAAAAAGATCTAAATTACCAATACAACCTGTCTATGGGTAAAATGATGTCTGACATATTTTATACCAACTGGGGCCGTTCTTCATACACTGATTTTGATTACAGATTACTCCGTTTACTCGATCGAGATATAGAGCTCACTGCGGGTGTGACCGGTTGACTTACTCCTCCTAGGCACCTGATCCCGCCTCTGGTGTGTCTAGGGTCCGTGTTTTCCCTACTCCTAATTTTGTATTCTTTATAAGAGTAATGAGATTGATCACTGTTCGTTATCGTCACCATTTCATCATGACTACATGGGGCTTAGATGGTTTTAAAGCTAGAATGGAGTCATAATATGGAGTCAAAATTTTATCTGCGAATAAAGAGGGTAAAATAAGTTTGAAGTTCAGAAGAACAGCCGGTGAAGGTTGTGGTCCACTGACCTCTTATTTGTATGTTCTTTACACTGTGTAATATGATACAAACCTGTGTCTCAAAATACGTGCGATTAGGCAGGTTTTACTGTACTATCGAACGCTGATACTTTGTAGTGGGATGTCGCATATTATTAGCTATGTAGACACTTTGAGAGGTACATGTAATACGGAAATATATGGGGTCCTTGAAAAAATCATATTGGGTGAGGCATAAACCAAACCTAATATTTTTTCCCAAGGATTTTCCTGTCGATGATTTTACGTATACATTAATCAAAAGCATATTGGCATTATTCATTCTTGATACTTTTCTAATGCACATGGACAATATTAATAAATGACTGCAATGTATGTATTCTTGAGATACTTTATCAAGCGTACAACAATGAAAACGTGGCTGAAAAATTTCAATCATCAACAACGGGATAAAACAAGTTTTTCAACAAACTGTAAATTCAAAAATGAATTCATTGTTTTCGTATATCTATGACGTCATAATATGCGCTGACTCCAATGACAGGGTATATGCAATCGGACCACGCGCTCGTCTTTTTCCGTTACCGGTAAGAAGACTCGGACGTGGGTCGGCCCAAGAATTGCATCAAATCGATGAATTTCTTCGCCGGAAGCGCGTCTGTGGATGAAGTTAAAAGGCCAGATCCGAATCCCTGTATGTGTTATTTATATTTTCACCACAGATTCAGTTTTGGTATCATTAACGTCTTATTCACTCTAATACAAACATAAAAGTGGAAAATGATAGTGGTAGAATACTATACATTTATTGCATGACAGTGAGGGAGATATGAAGATTTATTCACCCAAGAAAAATCATATTCCCCGAGGGCAACGCCCGAGGGGAATATGATTTTTCTTGGGTGAATAAATCTTCATATCTCCCTCACTACCATGCAATAAATTGTTTATTATACCGAAACAAAGCAAGACTCAAAAGTGCATTTGAAATTGGAGTCCGCTCATCTATATAGCTGAGATCGTCCTAACGGTAACACCGCGCCGTCAACGTATTACGGTAGAAGGTACAAACAACGAAATACGTGATATGATAACCAGTTTTTGTATTTCCATTCTCCTTGAATGCCAATTTACTTGCTTGTTTTTGTATCAACCAAAACCATGCATTAAACTGTGTATCAGAGACCCGCATATTTTGTGCCTTACGAACTATGAAAGTAGAATGACTCGGACTTATTGTGACGTCACAATACACTTCGTCTACCTTGACGTTAAATTTATGGAAAATGCACGAGGCTGCCCAAGGGGTAAATATGATAGGGAAATATGATGTTTGAGAGGGAGATCTTTGTTATCCCTGGCATGTGACCCTCTAGACCAATCAGATTACGCGTTGCATAGAATTCTCACACTGAGGTATAATAACTTAAGGTATTCAATGTATAAGGAAAGGATAATGAACAATTTTGAAGGATTTAGATCAACATACAAGTTTATTATTAAATAATGATGAAAGTGAAGGAGATGAAATTCACATGACTAGTAAATGATTAAAAGCTGAACGTTTTGCACTTAATATTTTTTGGAAGAGTTGTCTGCCCTTTGTAAAAATAAGAAAAATCTTATTTCATAAAAATGTGTGTGGTCAATGATTAATTTTATTTCATATTTTCTTAAAAAGAAAGTGTATGTAACTTTCTACCAAGAGATTAGTATGAAAATATAATTTGTTTTTAAAATATTGTAATAAAACTCTAGGTGAAATAAATCAAGCAGTAAACAAAATTTTGAAAATTCCTATGGTGGATTATTTTTATTTGATGAACCCTTCAAAATGATACCATGATTACAAATATTCCACCATCCATTCATTAGATATGAGGTATGGTCATTATACATTGAATACCTTAAGTTAGATATGTATGATATCTTGGATGCATTTGAAAGCTCCCGTTTCATACTGTAACGTACGACTGTGACGTCATAGTTGCATTTGTGTACACATGACAACAGACTCTGATGGCGTCGATTCACATACGAGGTTCATTTGCGGTTACGAAAATAGTCGAGTAGTTACGATTGCATATATGTGGTCAGTAAACCACGTGGGAGGGGCATATTGAAAATATTACGTTAGTAAGAGACATAACATCGTTGTATGTAGTATTGGTTTCAGCCAATGAAATGCCAAGATTTTTATCAGAGACAGGATAAAGTTGTATGTAGCATTGGTTTCAGCCAATGAAATTCCAAGAATTTTATCTGAGGCAGGATAAACTTTACATGACATATACGACTATATGGCATACCATAATTTTAAACATTCGTGTGTACAAACGAACTCATTTCTCCATGCGGAAACGTCAATTTCTCTTTTGCAATAAGTCAAAAAATATTTATCTTATCAAAAGAAAAATTAAAAGAATCATTTCTTGCAAATATTGTTCATCGAAATAAAGAAAACCTTGTTCAGAATTATTGAAAGTAAATTTAGGAGCATGCTATGCCTATACCATACTCAGTTCTTTACTAATTATTTCAATGATATTATCAAAATACAATATAAATGTATGTGTATATACATGTACATTTTTTTTTCAATTTCGCACAGCTGTGTGACCAGTTATAATAATATTTTTTCTAATGATAAAGAATCATTTCAATGCAGCTGTTTAAAAAGTTATCAACTTTCATTAAATCACATGCCTGAAAACATTTGCAGTTTAGATATGATAAAGTAACACTTTAGGCTAGATAGGTTTGTTGGTGACGTTAGGAACTATTACACGTGCGAATATATTCGATGTAAATATTGCAAAATGGAGTCAAGAGAGAGAAAACGCAATTCAGTACCAAATAAACCATTTTGCATATTCTCAAGCACATCAATGATCCTATTCGTTGACATCCTGACATCTGAAATGGTCACGTGACTTTCTCTTGACTATATGTATAACAAATGACCGAGGCACATGTATAGTTGTTTGTTAACACTGATTTCTAGTTAATACAGTTGTAATGATAGGAAACATAACAATGGGTTGTTGTTTTTCAAGTGGACAAAAATTGTCGAAACATCGGACTAAACAACATTTTTTCGACTCTGATATTCAGTTTTGCTCGTGTTTAAAATATTCGAGCATCCCATGGTTCTGAAAAGTGACAGCTAATGCCCACTTAACTTTTAACTCATGAAATGCCATTACCCTTTGGCACATTCTGTTTTCCTAGATACATGACTTCAGACATGCTAAAGGTGTTTATAGGTCAGACGAAAAACGTAGACATTGAGATAACATGCATATCTTTTCCACAACATGAACGTGATTGCTGTTAATCGTTTCCTCTTGGTCGACTAATTCATGTCTTTTCTCAAGGGTGTTAAACAAACATGTTTCGTCCATATATTTCATCTTTAATCCTAGCTTCTGTAGCCAATGTGACGAATAGGAGTTTTTAAAAAGAAAAAAATACAGCCGGTTCATCGGTTGTATACAGTGTAACAACACCATTGAAACAACGAAAATGTAGCATTGAGTGCTTGCTACTCCGAGTGATACGGGGTATAAACTATATCACGCAGACCTTCATCCGCTATTATCTTCATAAATCTTCGCGGATTTGCAGTAAATTTCTTTGGTGGTGCGGTAAAGTGGGCATTCCTGAATCAAATTATTTAGATTTTTGATTTGTCATGAACAAGTATAAGAGCTCTGGGGAAATGAAATTAAGTTATTATTGACGAAATACTGGTACATTAATAAACTGTGTTTAGAAAATTGTTCCAATGTTCAATAAAAGCAACAGGCTGCAAAGAGACGTTAACAAGTTGACGAAAATTAAGGACGTAATGGAATCCTTCAAAACGCATCATTTATTTCAGTTTAAGACTAATACTCTTGGGGATAAAACAGTGGCTGTTTATCGTCATTTCTCCAACAGTAACTTCGACCTTCACCTTCATTCTTGACATGCATGAAAACAAGTCTAGAAATGTTTAAGAAACATACAAAATATCATCCCGTATAGCAACATTGAAAAGGATCAACTTTTCATTCAGACTGTATATTGCTTAAGGTCCCTCTCCACGATTTTTCACTTATATGGAGACGTCATCATTGCTGGTGAAGGGCTGTAAAATTTAGGTCTATGCTCGGCGCTTATACGGCCTTTGAGCAGTAAGGGATCATTATCGTGCCACACCTACTGTACACGGGGCATCTGTTTTTGCTGTCTCAGATATTGTGATAGTGAACAACATTGGTTATCTACACAAGCACTCGACGTTTTGAATATACATGTATATAGTAAAAACAATTCTGTAATCAAACTATTCACAAGGTATATCATGCCGCCATCTTGGTTTTCTTTTTTAACCAAATTTGTTGGTTGATTATGGTCGATAAATGGACTTTATTTCCAGTTGACCATGACGATGCGAGAAGTAAGATCTTATTTAGTTGATACTAGAAGGTAAGGGTCTAATTATCATATTCAATCGAACTGTTCGCCGAAAATTGCATGCGATGCAGCTGGTAAAAAAGAAAACCATTGACAACTACAATATTAAGTTTGACCTCTCAATATACTGAGCAAATATTTCCAAACTAGTGACTTGAAAACCAATTAGGGACATCTACCCTTTAGGGGACACCAGTATACCAAGTTTGATGTTTGTGAGGGGAAGAGTTCTCAAAATACTGAGCAGTCAATATGTCATGTCCAGAATAGATTGACTTAGTGGCCTCACAATCATATATATATCTTATCATCTTTTGTCCAGAGTAGTCCACCCATTTCCCTTTGGCCTTGTGACCTCAAAATCGAAAAGGGGTCGTCTACTCGTTAGGTAGAACCAGTGTATCAGGTTTAAAGTCAATCACGCAAAGGGTTCTTAAGTTACAGAGCACGCAACATATTGCTATGTTCAGCACAACCATTGACCACGTGACCTCAAACTCACTCGGGACATTGTCTTTTTAGAAGAAACCAGTGTACCAAGTTAGATGTCTGTTAAGCAAAGGGTTCTCAAGATATTGAGCAGAAAATAGCTTACTGTGTCCAGTTTGACTATTGTCCTTTGACCTTGTGACCGCAAAATCAATTTGGGACACCTACGACTCAGGAGGAACCAGTGTAAATTAAAGATATTGAGTAGACAACATCTTATTATGTCCAATTTAGCCCTTGAGTGTACCAAGTTTGATGTCTATCAAGCATAACGTACAATATCTTACTATATGGGAATTTGTGACCTAAAAATCAATTAAAGGTCATCAATTCTTCGGGTGCAATCACTGCACCAAATTTTGTAATTGTCAAGCAAAGGGGTCTTTAGATATTGAGCGGATAAGGTTTGGTCTGTAGAACAACTGGTAGACCTGTGCAAAACGATATACATATAGGATCCATCTTTTGCAAAAATGGGCATAGAATCAGCAGAGTTCGGCCAGTTTGGCTAAGCTTTAACCCAGGTTTCACTATGAGATGGATATGATTCACCATGCTATGTCTCACGTGTAATTAACAAAATTATAGCCTATCAATATTGTTAATGAAAATATTATTATTATTATCAAAGAAAATATAACTGTTTTAAAGCTGAAGCGTTTGCGAAAATGCCTTTATCCACGAATGTATTTAGATTCAATGTCATCATTATTATCGACCGCCAAGGGAGGGTTGTAGAAAACTGCGAGCTTACATTCTAAAATGATTAACTTTTGAATTATATTATTATATCAAAGGCCATCGATGTTATGAGATTACTTCATTAAATTGAATTATGGTAGTTACATATATCTAATCACAATTTAAATCTGCTTTCATAGATAAGATTTTTGCGAACCTAATGCCGGCATACTTTATGAAGACGTTAGTGTTGTAGTAAAATATAGTTTATTTCTTATATTTATGCCCCCCTTCAAAGAAGAGGGGAATATTGCACTGCAGTAGACCACATGTCGTCCGCTCAATACCATGAGAACCATTCACATGAACTTAATGATATTTCACATGTGAGTTGGTTATGAGTAGAAGAGGGACTCTATTATTGTTTAGGTCAAAGGTCAAGGATCAATCCACTCTGGATACAGGAAGATACTATCCGCTCAATATCTTGAGAACCCTCTGCTTGACTGACATCAAACCCAGTACACTGGTACATCCTAAGGATAAGATAACTCCGATTGATTTTGAGGTCGCATGGTCAAGTGTGAAACTGGACATACATGTAGAAATATATTGTCTGTTCAATATCTTTAGAACCCTTTGCTTGACAGACACCAAACTTAGTACATCGTAAGGAGTAGATCAGCCCCAGTGATGTTGGGTTCACGTGGTCGAATGTAAAAGGTCAAACCGGACATAGTAATATATTGCCTCTTATACTTTAAGAATCATTTGCTAGATTTACACCAAACTTGGTGCACTGGTACATCCTAAGGAGTAGGTGACTTCTATTGATTTTGAGATCACATGGTCAAAGGCCAATGGTCAATCTACTCTGGACATAGGAAGACATTATCTGCTCAATACCTTTGTTTTGGCACAACTATCAGTTAAATGATGCATGTGTATAACCCTTTTTCAATTCTGCAGCACGGGAGGGAGGGGGCATATATGTTTTACAAACATTTCTTGTTACATTAAACTTTCATTTCTGTCGAAATTTTCAGTCGTTAAAATAGACGTTCTATATTTCTCAAGATTCATCACAGTTCTCTAGAGATATCAAAGGCAAAAACATATCAAGGGAATATTCTCTATATGTAAACAATGCCGGTATTCTGCCAGAATGAATTATAGTGAAGGACTTGAATGCAGGAAAAACTAGAACTGTCATATCAGGACTATTACCCCCGCAGGACACATTGGATGTTGGGAAATAGTTAATTTTGTGCTCATTGAGGAATAAACACATCCTTTTGATGTGAATATTATTGAAAGCAATTAATGTATATGCATGACTATATATTCTGCAGTAGTGTGTTACTCAGAATATTGAAGACATGTTTAATATAATTTCTGAATAACATTACATGAATAACTACTATTCAGTGTACATGAGCCAGAAAACAACACATCTTTTATTACATGTAACAACATCACCCACAGACAGATGGGCAGACAGACAAATGGACTGATGATTCCATTATACCCTCTCCTAAACTTATGCAGTAGTATCTGTGAAAGAACAGATCAATACAAAATCTAAAAGAAAAAGTCAATGAAGTTGGAAAAAAAACCACACCCGTAAAATGAAAATATCCATAATTTCCTTGAATGTTAATAAACTCAATAAAAATGACGGAGCACAACATCATTATATACATGATGTACACACAACGTTTGAATCAGATATGTTCATTGATGTTTGAAATATACCCTGGAAACTGACAACACGCCCTCAAAGTGAAAGAAAAATATCCGTAACTTCCTTGAATATTAAAAAATATCTCAATCAAAATATCAGGTGCACAACTTCATTATTCATAAAAATATACATAAAGTTATAATTAAATATGTTCATTGGTTTTAAAGATATCCTCTAAACAAATGATGTTTACAGACAAACAGACGGACAAGGTGATTCTAGTATAACCCCACCCACCCCAAAACTCCGCTTGCTGCGGGGGTGGGGGGTGGGGGTGGTATAATAACCTTTGATGTGAAAAAGCATAAAGGCTTCTAAACGGTTTCCTTTTCATAGTTTTGATGGTGACCAAGAAGCTGCGGTCGAATTTTTCTCGGCATGTATGGTTTCTTGTTGGGCTATAAATCATTTTGAATTGGTTTCTGTTTGTATTTTGTTCCCTGCTTGAGCGATAGAGTGTATGTCTATGTGAGTCTGTCTGTATGTATACCTTGATTTCTGAATGAAATATTGAGTATCATTAGTTTTAAAATTAAGCGTTGTAATATAGGGAGAGTCCCTCTGATTGCTAGTAAATGATGCTCCAAGTGATCCTCCTTATTACGTAAAAAGGCCAAGGTAACTTACCATGTCTATATGATGAGAAAAGGTTTGTCAGGTAGTATATCCATTGCTTTTGAGATTTGGCTATAAAACTTCTTATGAGGAGTCTCCATGACTTAAGTGTTTTAGGTGAAGCAAATGTCAAGGTCATTCGGTCAAATTTGGTAAGAATGGTTCACGTATTATTTCTTAAATAACATATGAACTTTGAATCGTCACTGTAAACGTCCCCATGACATAGAGATTATCCCTGTTGTATTTTAGGTCAAAGTCACTAGGTCACACAAAGACATAATTCATAGATGATGTAGATTATGATGCTTTATTTACTAGAGATAACCCGATTAGTACAAGACACTAGTCTTCCTCCAGACCTTCCTCAAAAACATATTTACAATACCTATGTACATGTACAATTAGCAAATTATGAAACAAACACGATAGAATAAATCTGACATGTAATTATAATGGTCATGTAGAACTACGTTTTGTACGTACAATGTATATACTTTACGACATTACTTTTAAATATTGCTAAGCATTGAGATTGTCCTCTACAAGTCAGGGGCGGATCCAGGAATTGTGGTTGCGGGGGCGCCACTTTATGAGACAGTGGGTCCAGGGCGAAGCCCCCGGAAGCTGCTGGATTTTACAGATCTCTACAGATATTTCTCCTATCAAGTCATTTGTACTATTTTCTATCATTTTAATAAGGTGAAATGACCCAAATTTTAAGGGGGTTTTGGATAAAAATTAGGTTCTCCTAATAAAGTAATTCAAGAAATCAAAGGATTTTTTCATTTATTTCTCCGGGAGTGGAAGAAATTATTGCTTCTTTTATCGTTTAGTACATTTTCCGAACCAAGATACCGCGATTTACCTTAAATTTGAAAATTTTAGAGGAGGCGCGCGCCGGCTGCGCCCCCTCTAAATCCGACACTGCAAGTTACTTTTAAATATTGCTAAGGGTTAATATTGTCTTATATGAATAAGCAACTCATTCCAGATAATGACCCCAGAATAGTATAAAGATCTTTGTAATATTGTAGGTTTGTTTTGGGCAACTCTCAAATATTGTTTGAGATTTAGCAACGAAATTAAAAATAAAGAGGGATTACCTTTATTGCTTTTGAGGCGCAAAGTTCTAGGTCGTCAGCTACTGTAAAGTAATGAATAATTTCTGTAAAATATCTAAAATGACATTGTGATTTAACTTCGAAAATTAATAAAAAGGTTTCATGAGATATATCCCTTTTTAAATATGACTTGAAGCAGGGAATGCACATGACATTCCAGCTCAAATCTGTGTCAGCCGATGATCATTTCATCTTCAGTTACAGAAAGGTTCCGAGGCAAAAACAAACCAATAGTCTAACGCTATGGTGCAATAATTTTCACCTCGGGGGACTTCTGTGACCTATCGTACATTGTACACACGTATTTGCACGTATTTGCAATTGACAATGTTAACAAAAATCATAATTGGTTTGGTATTGAAACTGGACTTTTCATAGATTTGGAAAAACGCTATATCAACATGGACTGATTATGGTAGCCTTGTGGTTAATGCGCTCGCTTTGCGGCCGGAAGTCCGAATCTCGATCCCGACGCCGCGTCAAAATTACATTTGCAACACGTCTAAACATAGATAGTGACTGTTCCTTCGTTATGCGTGCGGAATAAGAAGTGAAAGTCACAAGTCTTTCGGATATGACCTCAAGAACGAAGGTGTTGGTACGATAAAGAACCCTCACTAAGTACCCTGAGAGAGATACAAAAATGTACATTAGATCAGAATTTGTGACGAAACGTCACCTAAAGGCAAGGACGTCTATTCATAAGTCAAAATTCTCAAATGAGACATAAACCAACATACAAACAAAATACAAACAAGACAACAAAATTAGATGGAGGTAACAGGTCAATATTTTCCTGGAGACTCCGCTTACTAGTGGAAATAGGATTCCAGGTTTCGCCTAGTACTTTGGTCACAATTGCTTTCTACCAGTAAAGAGCCTGTCAGACATTGCTGCTGAATCATTGCATGTACGTTTTGCAAAGCAACAGTCTTTAGTTAGTTCTTTGTATTTTACTTTTCGATGTTTACAAGATGCAGTACGATTTATAGTTTGTGTTGTTGTCGTATTTTCGGTATCATGGGACCAAAAGATATTAAAACGAAAAGTCAACAGAACGAAAATCTACACCCCAAAATAACGAAAAGACGACAGTACGAAAATCTACACCCCACAATAACGAAAAGATGGCAGAACGAAACTCGACACACAAAAATAACAAAAAGATAACAGAACGAAAATCTACACCCCAATATAGCGTAAAGACAGCAGAACGAACGATAAGGAGGTTCATGATGGAGAGATGACAAAAACAAACCGCAGCCGGACAATGAGGCAAAAAGAGGTAATATACATGTAATCACTACATATTTTCGGGCGCCAAATAAAGCCCCGTTGGACTGTATACGACTAGTTTGTACATTTCTAAGTAGGACTAGTACTCAAATGGAGCATATGTTACTCCTAGGTGACCGAGGAATGCTCAAGTAAACTGAGGCTTCGGACAATACCCGGTGCAAAAGGGTTCAGATTCATGTAGATATCGGTTCTGGATGCCAGACTGCTAACTTAAATGTCCCTTTAAATATAGACCCTTATCAATTCAGCTTTACGAGATGAAATGACAGGGTTAAAAGTAGGTCACTTTGCGCCAAAATAGAACTTGTTCCATTAAAGTGAGCCCATATCACTTTTGCACTTGGTGCTTTCTGGGTATTTCAATGGCCAAAGGACTAAGACCAACACCTTTTCACTACATAACAGTGGTCTAAATAACGCGTCTGGCGCCCAAACTAGGACTTGTGCTGCTTGGGGCACTGTGGCACTAAGATCCCCTTATGGGATTCGATGCATATGCCAAAAGAAAAGAAAAAAGAATAAAACTTACGACACCGTTTCCTTGGTGTTAAGTATATCTTGGTTTGCTGGAAGAATACGAAGAAAATAAATTGGTGGTCGCAGACTAGCATAACAAAATACGACAAAAAATCGCAAATTAGCGATGCGACAAGATGAAAGAACGCGGTACAAACAGACGGCAGAATTAGACCGCTAAATCACGGGTTCAATTTGTCATCCTTTCGCCCACATTTTATCATATTTTCGTTAATTCATAGCAACAACGTGGCAAATTGCTGATTGTAGTTCTTTCTTCTTTTCGACCCAGAATTCCGGCGCCGTGTTAAATCCAAACCGTATTAGGTACATCTGTAGGTGGTGACCGTTCCTTCGCCATGTACCCGGGATTAGACATAAAATGTCTTTCGGTTATAACCTTAAAAACGGAGTTTCTGTCAGTCTAAATGATATACAGGAATATGTGTTTTTCATAAATTCCCATGGGGATTCGAGTTAAAATAGGCCATCGCTACCCCTTGCTTATCAAAGGATGAGACCGTAAAATCCGAGGCCCCGTGTCACAGGAGTTGAAGCACGATTAATATCCCTCCCTGCTCAAAGGCCATAAGCGCCGAGCATATGCCTAAATTTTGCAGCCCTTCATCGGCAATGGTGACGTCTCCATATGAGTGAAAGATTCTCAAGAGGGACGTTAAACAATTTTTAAAAATTCATACATGAAAATGTTTCACTTACTTCCATAAACACAAAAACCGCATTCAACTATTTTTGTTTGAATGCTGTCCACATAGCTTTAATGTTGCTGAAAATGATACCTAAAATTTTCAAGACAAAGAATGTTTATTCATGTAAATGTGAACAAAAATCCCGTCTGACTAGGTTTTGCGTCTCGCGGACCAGGTATCGTCACTTGTGTAAGTAGGCTCCCGTAGACAGTTTCGGTGTATCAAATTATTTAATCATTTATAAAACATTTACTGACATTTTCTATGTTGATATGATGCTTTAGCTATTCTTTATTAAATCAATATCATAACCCATAGTAAAGAAAAGGTTGAGTTCCATAATTTGTTAACATTTCTTTGCATATTTATGTATTGATCCCGTGAGGATCCGGATTAGAATAGATCCTCAGTATCCCCTTGCTTGTCGTAAGAAGCGATTAAATGGGGCGGTCCTTCGGATGAGACCGCAAAAACCGAGGTCCCGTGTCACAGCGGGTACGGCACGATAAAGACCCGTCCCTGCTCAATGGCCGTAAGCGCCGAGCATAGGCCTAAATTTGAAGCCCTTCACCAGTCTTGGTGACGTCTCCATATGAGTGAAAAATTCTCGAGCGAGACGCTAAGCAAGATACAATCAATCAATACAATGTATTGTGGTGCTTCCGATAACTTTACTTTCATTAAAATTGTATCATAATTCAACTGTGTAAATATCTACATGTATATACAAAACGTCAAAAAATCTTATCATAGTGGACATTCATAAAATGATAAAATTTGAACATATTCATTTGGAAGTGCGGTGACCCATAGTTTTGGCTAAGTGCGGATGATAAATATCGTAACATTCACTGATTTAAAAACTCTCCGCTCAGAATTTTTTCCGGGTCTTTGCAGTTTAGTTTTAGTGCTAGTTTGTTTCTTCTTTCCTGATATATTTATAAATATCTATGTAAATATTCTATCGTCTTGAGGAAGGGGCAGGTCTTCCCGAAAAATTGACAAATCATATATATACACATGTATATTTGAAATCATAAGACTGCATATTGGTTGCATGTGTAGGTTGCAGTATTAAAAAATACGATGACAAGTTTATGCTTTTAGAGAAATAGTGTGATATGGATAAAACGTGGAGGATATGTACAATACTATTTTGAAATTAAAAACAACTTTCAAATTTATTTTATTTAGTCACAAAATCCAGATTAATCGTAAATAATCTGGAAATGATCTAAACCCTTGTCGGACTCGAACCCGCGATGTGACTAAGCTACATGTACTCAGCGAGGCAATCAGATTTAAAAGGAATATACCTGTATTGCTGATATTTATATTTTCATTCAAGTTTTAAAAGGAAGTGAACGGCCAATATGACGATGTAGTATATATCTTTGATAAAACATTCCAAGGCTAGAATTTTTTATTTGCTTTTTTAAAGTCCTTGAACCGTCTTAACTGGAGGGCCAGCTGACACAGAAAAATCGGAGACGTGAAGAAAATCAGTAGGCGTAGTTTAATTACATCAGAACCATTACGTAATGAATCATGGACAATAGAATACGTCTGGTCTAAATTTAACCATCTTCCTTTCCTCGAACGATTTCTTCCTTGTTTGCTGCTATGTATAACTCTATTAAGGTCCGAAAAGCCATTTTACATCATTATGTATAAATTGGTCTAGCTTAAAATACCATTTCCGACTATGATTTCAAGAAGATGTAGCGCTTTCATTAATCCCTTTACCAATCTTCACAATTTTCAGGTCGTTTAAAGACGATAAAAATCGACAGAAATTTTCCTGCGGTGAATTTTTAACGGAGATGTTTCATAGTACTACAAATGATGTTTTAATGTAAGCAATTTATCATAAAAAAAATATAAGTCAGTGCAATGTGATATAGACGATGAAAATGGCGAGCAAACTGTCGGCTGTTGATGAAAGGATATTTATCGATCCTAAAAATGAAAAAGGTGAATGGGGGAAAAAGTAGAGAGTGCCAAATTTTAAGATATTTTGATTTCCGTCTTAGAGTATTACCATGTCGTCAAACGTTTAAGTATAAATTCTTACTCACTTTGTACGCGAATACTGTAGAGAATTTAATTATAGAGTGAGGTTTATTTATCTGTTAATACGAACATCAGTGTGAGGTTTATAAATCTGTTAATACGAACACTAGAGAATTCAATTAGAGTGAGGTTTTTTAAATCTGTTAATACGAAGACTAGAGAATTCAATTAGAGTGAGGTTTATAGATCTGTTAATACGAACACTAGATAATTTAATTAGAGTGAGGTTTATAAATATGTTAATACGAGCACTAGAGAATTCAATTAGAGTGAGGCTTTTTAAATCTGTTAGCATTGTGAAATGAATTTTTGATATGCATTATGAAATTTCTATGATTGTTGTTATGTATAATTTATGCATTAACAATTGAATTTTTGTGATTTTTTTCTGATGCATGGTGGATTTTATTTTGATGTATATATGAAATACACTATGATTAATATGAGGTATGTACATTACAATTTTCTTATGCATGATATGTATTTTGAAATGCATCACTATTATTATTATGTATGCATTATATGAAATGGAAAAAAAATGAATTTTTCTGATCTTTCTGATGTATGATATGCATTATGATTGTTATGATGTATGTTTGCATTATGAAATAAGTATTTTAAATAAAAGATTTAAAAAATCTGTTAAAGCAGTCCATGTGAAGAAATCATTTAGAGATATATCTAATTCAATCAGAGCACGCTCTATGAACGTTTTTATACGCCCGTCAAAGACAGGGTATGACGTCGTCCGTCTGTCCGAACCTTGTAGGCAAAATAAAAAATGAACTATTAGATTGAGGATCTTACAACTTGGTACATTTGATTACCATGATGAGAGGAAGATGTATATTGTTTTTCAAGGTCAAGGTCATAGTATCACTTAGTAGGAAAGCCTTTTAGGCAGGATACGGATCGAAGTGTAAGCTGAAGGATCTTACAACTTGGTACATTTCATCATCCCGATAACGGGAACATGCATATTGTTATTCAAGGTCAAAGGTCAAAGCCGTACTTATCAGTTGGTAGGAAAACCTTGTATGCATAATACAGCCGAATTATTGGGGCTAGGACTGTCATACTTGGTACACATACTCCTCATGCAAATTGGAGAATTCATTTTGTTCTTCGATGGCAGAGGTCATATGTCAAGGTCGTAGTATGGCTTAGTAGGAAACCTCGTAGCAGGATGCAGACCGAACCGTTGGGGCTAGGACCGTCAAACTTGATATACCTACACCTTGTGCCAAGCGGAGTATGCCTATTGTTTTTCAAGTTCAAACGTTACGATCGTAGTATCACTTAGTAGGAAAACCTTGTTTTCGTTACGGATACAGATATTGCCCTGAAATTTAGTCACAAGTTTCCTCTCGGAGAATATAATGTATTAAGTTCAGCTGGATTGGCACCACATTGATAAAATAATATTCTGGATTATTTCTCATCACGAATACAGATATTGCACTGAAGGTCTAAAGGGCCTATGTTGTACCGTTGGCGGTACTCTTGTTTCAGAAATGATGTAGCGTAATCTCTAAATGCCTTGTGGATCCCATTAATACGAAACGGATACATGTATATATGTATTTTTGATTCCGTGAAAGAACTCCAGGGATAAATCTACTGTCCATTACAATTTGGCGCTATAATTGATACTGTTTATGAAATTAAAACTCTTAAAGATATTTCTAAATGCAAAACGAACTGGAAAACTTTGCTACTCGATTAGCCTCTTTAAGCTCATAAAAACTGCATTGATTAAGTTTATAATTATGTTATCTGTAGCTTTCTCCCACTCTCTAACTGAATACTCTCTCTTAACAGAATATTCTCTCTCTCTCTCTCTCTCTCTCTCTCTCTCTCTCTCTCTCTCTCTCTCTCTCTCTCTCTGTCTGTCTTGAAGCGGCGTCGGGATCAAAAATCAAATCCGGAACCTTCCGTCTGCAAACCCGGGTACTCTAAGCACTGGGCTTTATCACCCTAACCACTGGGTTATATCACTCTAACCACTGGGCTATATCACTCTAACCACAAGGCTATATCACTCTAACCACTGGGCTATACCACCCTAACCACCGGGCTATACCACCCTAACCACCGGGCTATATCACCCTAACCACAAGGCTATATCACTAACCACTGGGCTCTATCAAACCACAAGGCTATATCACTAACCACTGGGCTCTATCACTCTAACCACTGGGCTATATCACTTTAACCACTGGGCTATTTCTCCCTAACCACCGGGCTATATCACTCTAACCACTGGGTTATATCACTCTAACCACTGGGCTCTATCACTCTAACCACTGGACTATACCACCCTAACCACCGGGCTATATCACCCTAACCACAAGGCTATATCACTAACCACTGGGCTCTATCAAACCACAAGGCTATATCACTAACCACAAGCCTATATCACTCTAACCACTGGGCTCTATCACTCTAACCACTGGACTATACCACCCTAACCACCGGGCTATATCACCCTAACCACAAGGCTATATCACTAACCACTGGGCTCTATCAAACCACAAGGCTATATCACTAACCACTGGGCTCTATCACTCTAACCACTGGGCTATATCACTTTAACCACTGGGCTATTTCTCCCTAACCACCGGGCTATATCACTCTAACCACTGGGTTATATCACTCTAACAACTGGGCTATATCCCCCTAACCACTGGGTTATAGCACTCTAACCATTGGGCTATATCCCCCTAACCACAAGGCTATATCACCCTAACCACTAGGCTATATCACTCTAACCACTGGGCCATATCACCCTAATCACTGGGCTATATCACCCTAACAAATGGGTTATATCACTCTAACAACTGGGCTATATCCCCCTAACCACTAGGCTATATCACTAACCACTGGGCTATATCACCTCAACCACTGGGCTATATCACTCTTACCACTGGACTATATCACCCTAACAACTGGGTTATATCACTCTAACCACAAGGCTATATCACCCTAATCACTGGGCTATATTACCCTAACCACTGGGCTATATTACCCTAACCACTGGGCTATATCACTCTAACCACTGGGATATATCACCCCAACCACTGGGTTATATCACTCTAACAACTGGACTATATCCCCTAACCACAAGGCTATATCACTCTAACAACTTGGTTATATTACTCTAACCACAAGGCTATATCACCCTAACCACTGGGCTATATCACCCCAACCACTGGGCTATATTACCATATCCACTACGCTATTGCAACGAATTATAGGGAATTGATGTTATTTTGTTTGGTATGTATATATTACAGAGAATTATCACATATGCATACATGCATATTGCAAAGTCCAGTAATCAGGCGCGTGCTTCAAAATATCACATTGTGTTTGATCTTATATTTTTTTTTTTCTAAAAGGGTAGCTCTTGGGGTTATTACTTTGGTATTGTAAATCCGAAAAATCTCATCCACGTAATTACTGTCCAAATCAAGGAAATCAAACATCCTGTTTCAATTCAACTAATACAACTCATACCATACAATCTTGCCTAAACTATAAATACAATTCTTGAGAAACTGGAAAACCTACCTTCTCCCTTCCAGCCCCTCATATGTCGTCTTACCTCTCCCTTCCAGCCCCAGATGTATCGTCTTACTGATCCTCTCCCTCCTAGCCCCAGCCCCCCATGTATCATCTTACTGACCTTCTCCCTTCCAGCCCCAGATGTATCGTCTTACTGATCCTCTCCCTCCTAGCCCCAGCCCCCCATGTATCATCTTACTGACCCTCTCCCTTCCAGCCCCAGATGTATCGTCTTACTGACCCTCTCCCTCCCAGCCCCAGATGTGTCATCTTACTGACCCTCTCCCTCCCAGCCCCAGATGTGTCATCTTACTGACCTTCTCTCTCCCAGCCCCAGATGTGTCATCTTACTGACCCTCTCTCTCCCAGCCCCTCATGTATCGTCTTACCTCTCCCTTCTAGCCCCAGATGTATCGTCTTACTGATCCTCTCCCTCCTAGCCCCAGCCCCTCATGTGTCATCTTACTGACCTTCTCCCTGCCAGCCCCAGATGTGTCATCTTACTGACCCTCTCCCTCCCAGCCCCTCATGTATCGTCTTACCTCTCCCTTCCAGCCCCAGATGTATCGTCTTACTGATCCTCTCCCTCCTAGCCCCAGCCCCTCATGTGTCATCTTACTGACCTTCTCCCTGCCAGCCCCAGATGTGTCATCTTACTGACCCTCTCCCTCCCAGCCCCTCATGTATCGTCTTACCTCTCCCTTCCAGCCCCAGATGTATCGTCTTACTGATCCTCTCCCTCCTAGCCCCAGCCCCTCATGTGTCATCTTACTGACCTCCCTCCCAGCCCCTCATGTGTCATCTTACTGACCCTCTCCCTCCCAGCCCCAGATGTATCGTCTTACTGACCCTCTCCCTCCCAGCCCCAGATGTGTCATCTTACTGACCCTCTCCCTCCCAGCCCCAGATGTATCGTCTTACTGACCCTCTCCCTCCCAGCCCCAGATGTATCGTCTTACTGACCCTCTCCCTCCCAGCCCCAGATGTGTCATCTTACTGACCCTCTCCCTCCCAGCCCCAGATGTATCGTCTTACTGATCCTCTCCCTCCTAGCCCCAGCCCCTCATGTGTCATCTTACTGACCTTCTCCCTGCCAGCCCCAGATGTGTCATCTTACTGACCCTCTCCCTCCCAGCCCCTCATGTATCGTCTTACCTCTCCCTTCCAGCCCCAGATGTATCGTCTTACTGATCCTCTCCCTCCTAGCCCCAGCCCCTCATGTGTCATCTTACTGACCTCCCTCCCAGCCCCTCATGTGTCATCTTACTGACCCTCTCCCTCCCAGCCCCAGATGTATCGTCTTACTGACCCTCTCCCTCCCAGCCCCAGATGTGTCATCTTACTGACCCTCTCCCTCCCAGCCCCAGATGTATCGTCTTACTGACCCTCTCCCTCCCAGCCCCAGATGTATCGTCTTACTGACCCTCTCCCTCCCAGCCCCAGATGTGTCATCTTACTGACCCTCTCCCTCCCAGCCCCAGATGTATCGTCTTACTGACCCTCTCCCTCCCAGCCCCAGCCTCCCATGTATCATCTTACTGACCCTCTCCCTTCCAGCCCCAGCCCCTCATGTGTCATCTTACTGACCCTCTCCCTCCCAGCCTCCATGAGTCGTCTTACTGACTCTCTCCCTCCCAGCCCTCATGTATCGTCTTACTGGTTGAAGTCGAATGTGTCACATTTATGGATGTGTTTATGAAACACAAGAAATGAGGACGTAAAGAAAATATTTATTATTCAGAGTATAAACTTAGCTTGATAATTCGCAAATATTACAGTATGTCCTTATGTCCATTTCTTTAATATACAGGGGGACTTTTAAGAAATTAATTTCTATACATGGTATGTACGCGCTTGTTTTCCCGCAAACCCGTAGTAAGAAGCCTGGCGCCCATCACACAATAGTGCTAATATCGGTGCAAGAAATATGTCTGATTTATTCGACTTCTGGAGTGCTATATTATTATTGATATCCATAAGGTCAATATTGTGAAAGATGTTTCAGAATTAGATCTTTGATCACAAGCTTTTCAATTTAAGGGAGCTTCTGGAATAGGGGAGTACATGCTCTCAAATTTCTTAATTACATACTGGCCAGTAAATGCATATGGTTACAATTGTTTTGCATAACAAAATACAAATGCACTCATCAAATTCATTAGTGCATACTACAATACAATATTGTATACTGGGGCGTAGCTAGAACGAAGTGAATTACACGTCAATAGTGAATAAGGCAGGTGTCGGGGGCCGCTTTAAGGACCCCAGTGGGTCCTCGTCAAAGCCCCCGAAAGCTCCTGGGATTTAGCGTTTTCTGTGAACAAAATCTACGCTTAGATTTTTATAAATGTCAATTTGAATTAGAATAAACTACTTTAATCATTCAATTGTTTAAGTATTTAGTAAATTTAGCCACAAACTGCTTAATGAATGATTCCGTCATAAAACTTTTATTTCTTTTTTTCTTTCTTTCCTGACCGAGCAAGGTTCACGCTCTGGTATGCGGGCGTGTAGGCAGCTACACCCCTGGTATATTGTTTTACAAGTCATTAGAGACGAGCCTTTGGAATACCAGTAGATGTAAAAACAATACTTGTTTACTGGTACTATTTGAGAGAAGCCAGATGAGTTTTATTTATCGAATCAGACTTCTGTTAAAACGTTATTCCAAGCATGACATTATAATCACCTCCACGAGGTGAACTGCTCCAATAAAATGGTTTTCTTGAATGAAGCGAGTGTTGTTTATCAGAAGAAAACTTAGATAAATCTCAATTAAATCTTAGATATGTCTGAATCAAAATGGATGATTCACAAAAGATAAAGATATCTTTGGTAAATAAGCCCTTACCACATTACATCCGGGTTCTTGATTTGGGTCCTCTTCATGCTTTCATAGGTAAACAACTGTCAGTACACCTTGGAGGACTCTTTGGTAAATAAGCCCTTACCACATTACATCCGGGTTCTTGATTTGGGTCCTCTTCATGCTTTCATAGGTAAACAACTGTCAGTACGCCTTGGAGGACTCTTTTATAACATGTGATTCGATAGCAGACGGTAGGTCACTCGTTTGAAGGATTGCCAGGTCATCTACTGAACTCTAAATTACAACCTTTTGAAGGTAGAATAACAAAAGTAATGCCCAGTTCAAGGCGGACACGGAACAAAGAAAAACTCCGTTAATAAGCAGTACTCTAGTGTAGTCCTTTTGAATAATCTAATAACCTATATATGTAATAGAATACTACACCAATAACGGCGACTGATCAAGGAACAGAGATTCATTATTTCAGATTCCAATTTCATTAAATGGTGAATAGTTCAAACGAAGGCCTCCTTCAAAATTTGTGTGCATTTCGGTCTAAAATATAATGTTTCCATTAGCCCGTACCTGAGTCAAAGGGTCAGACTACTCAACTCTATAAATCCTTGATCACGCTTTCAAACCCATGTCCAAATATCACATCTATAATAGTAAATTAGGTTGCGGGATTTTTTTGTGCCTCAATTCTGCCACGAAGCACCAAAATGTATTTTATGTAACGGTACTATGTTTAGTTAGATTACTCATTATGAATGTACTTTGCTATTCGCCTTGAATGAGATTCCGGACGGAGTTTCGATTAATGTTTCTGCCCTTTCTAGAAGAGTGCATTGAATATCGCTATCTGTTCCACTCTCAGCATACATGTGATAATTTTTCAACCACAGGTCTGCTCAATGCCTTTGGTGTGATTTTAAGTGAAAGATCTGTACACAAATTTGCGAAATGTGAAACAAAATCTGTACAGAATATCAATCATAAACCGGTTTTATACATGTATGAAAATAAAATGCTGAGAAATATTTTCACATATTCCACAATTTGATTGATTTTGGTTTGGTTTGGTTTGGTTTGAACTTGATTTATTGTAATATAATTACAAAAGGATTGGACACACGACCGCCCTCTACCTATACATGGTAATAACGTAAATACGAATATTAATGGTTAAAAGTGGAAAAACTGTATTAATTTCCACTCAATATAATTTAATTTAACCAATAACCAAAGCAAATGTGTATGTTGCCACATTTTTAAAGATGTCAGACATACAAAAACAGATGTATATATCAACATAAAAAATCACGCATTTTCGTTAAACAAAATAATGAAAATTATTAAAAACTTGTTAATATGACAAATTTTAAATGTCAACAGTTTAAGAAAACTACTAATTCATAGATATATAAAAATTAATTATGGATATTAAGGAAATCATTGTGTCATAGACATGCAGTAGAGGAAATTCCAGCATAGGAGTTATTGTCCTTGACAACATTTTTAAAATTATGAATAATTGATTATCTATGGAAAATAAAAACTTTTTCAGTATCAAAAGTTTACCAAATTCTTTATTTTATTCAGTGAATAAAATTCCTCTGAAAAATATATTTCAATCATGCGCAAAATTTGATTAAATAAAGATTTTGCAAAAACCTATGACATCACATGAGGATCGATCAACCTTACATGTAAATCGATTACTGTTTAATAGATATATGATTAAGAGAGAAAACATATTCACCTTCCTTATTGGTGAGAGAAGTGTCACTCCACAGGAGAGCATGTGTGCTCACTATTTGAAGTTTGCCAATACTGAACATTTTCTTACATATACAAGGGGTGGGGATATGTACCTACGAGGCGTAAGCATCCCCTGCCGACCGGACACGCCCACCTTAAGCCCTCTATCTTGATCAGGTAAACGGTGCAATCCTTAGTCAAAATCAGTGTGCCAAGAACAACCTACCAATCGGTATGAAACATTTCAGACAGCATTTGACCCAAAGAGAGACCATAGAATTGGCGAAATGTTGACTTTAAAGGAGATTGTTGAAACCCCTGTAACATCAACTTGTTTGTCAATAGTCTGCCTCGATTTAAAAACTTATTATACATTATCCGTGTTTGCCCAACTCTCTATTTTGTATTACTTATAGGAGTTATGAGATTGATCACTGTTCGCTATCTTCACCTTTCACATAGAACAAGCTCTTGCGTATCGAACCAGTTGACAGATACAAACACCATTAGCAGGTGATAATGGAAGTTGATGATGGAGAAGCTGAAATCATCCTGTTTGTCATAAGGTTCATTGATATTACAGCAGTATATCTTAGCTTTAGATTTTGTATCCTTAAGTTATTATTAACATCATAGCAGTACATTTTATATACATTTGATATCAACTTTTGACAACGTATCAGATCAAAGCAGTGTAAACATAATCTTGTTCAAATGATAAGTCAGAGTATTTAATGCTGCCTTCCCCCTTTCCTGTATTTGAATGATTGTCTATTGGATTCGATTTGTGAGTAAAAAGTATCTATCATCATTCAAATTGATATGTTTATTTGCAACGAGTGCCAGGTATCATTTTATCAATTTAAATACACAACAATCGACGATATAGAAACTATAACGATCAGAAGGTTGAATGAAGGTTGAATGAAGATGTACGCGGTATGATGTACCGTTAGGACCCTGTGCAAAAGCGCAACAGCACGGTTTTTTTAAAAACACAATGCCACACTAACACTGGGCGCGCCGTTGCGCTGTCAATCTAACATACAACGCACCGTTGCTCTATCACGTTAATACACAACACGCCAGCGCTTTGTGTGTTAATTTGACAGTGCGACGGCATGTTTTGTGATAATACGACGGCATGTTTTGTGACAGTGCGACGGCATATTTTGTGATAATACGACGGCATGTTTTGTGACAGTGCGGCTGCATGTTTTTGTGACAGTGTGGTGACATGTATTGTGACAATGAGAGCTAGATGTTTTGTGACAGTACGACGGCGTGTTTTGTGACAGTGCGACATCGTATTTTGTGACAGTGAGAGTTAGATGCTTTGTGACAGTGGGAGTTAGATGTTTTGTGACAGTGCGACATCGTGTTTTGTGACAGTGAGAGTTAGATGCTTTGTGACAGTGAGAGTTAGATGCTTTGCGACAGTGAGAGTTAGATGCTTTGTGACAGTGAGAGTTAGATGCTTTGTGACAGTGAGAGTAAGATGCTTTGTGACAGTGAGAGTTAGATGCTTTGTGACAGTGAGAAATAGATGCTTTGTGACAGTGAGAGTAAGATGCTTTGTGACAGTGAGAGTTAGATGCTTTGTGACAGTGAGAGTAAGATGTTTTGTGACAGTGGGAGTTAGATGCTTTGTGACAGTGAGAGTTAGATGCTTTGTGACAGTGAGAGTTAGATGTTTTGTGACAGTGCGACATCATGTTTTGTGACAGTGAGAGTTAGATGCTTTGTGACAGTGAGAGTTAGATGCTTTGTGACAGTGAGAGTAAGATGCTTTGTGACAGTGAGAGTCAGATGTTTTGTGACAGTGCGACATCGTGTTTTGTGACAGTGAGAGTTAGATGCTTTGTGACAGTGAGAGTTAGATGTTTTGTGACAGTGAGAGTTAGATGTTTTGCAACTGTGAGATTTAGATGTTTTGTGACAGTGCGACACCGTGCTATGTGACAGCGTATTGTGTGTTAGCGTGGCAGCGCTTATTTAAAGAAACGCAATGTTGCGCTTTTACACATGACTGTAATGAGACACCACACAATACAGTCAGTGTGTATTTCATATTCAACAAACAATCTTATACATGGAGATTCAAAACTATTGGATACATTGATTTTTTTTACGACTGCATCTCTAATGCCATATTGTGTGTTTCGATTTGAATTAATCTGAGACCTATGTCGCCACAAGCACAATGCATCAAAATTTGTGGCACTTCATCTGATCTAGTGACATTTCGATATGGTTGAAATATTTTTCAAAGAGACGTAAAACAACATAAAAACATTTAACATTCTAAATGATGATCGGGAATTAGTAAATATATCGGTTTTTGTAATGACATTTTTCAGAATGGATACTTAATTCTTATTTTACTTTGTATGTGTATTTAGTATTTACTAATTCTTTGTACTTTCTCTTAGGTCATTATGCGTATGATACGTTGTAATTAACTCGATAATAACTGTGTGCATAATTAAATGGGAAGAGTGATGAATAAAGAAGCTTCTTTCACAATCAGTACTGAAATTTAGACTTAAAACTTCTTTTTATGATGCTGATATTCACTGTGAAATAGTTGTTGAAGTATCTACGAGTTGATGGACTTCAACTCAGTGTAGTCAGCAAACATAGAACCACCACCCACCACCCAAGACCAAAGGACAATTTCAGTAGACAATACTCATCTAATTTCTGATCTGATGAGACAAGATGAAAAAGGAAATAATGAAACAAACAAATACTCCGTTTTTCTGCACTAGATTTTAAGTTCATATGTTATCAACCTAATAAATCTCCACGGACCTACTGAAGTTATACCTGAATTATTATATTTTTTTTTTATCATGAAGTTAGACAGATTTTTATTACATCTATAAAATGGTATTATATTTGTTATTAGCAAATTGTTTTCACAAAGAAATCGAGTAAATATTACATTGATACAATCTCTGTTTTAAAACTATTGATGTACAGGTATTGATGAATGGTGTTACTTGTATCAAAATCGCAACAGAGCGCAGTGATACATGTATATGTAAATGAGGAAGTCCTTAGAGTGGAAGAATAGTGAATCCGGAAAATTTGACGCTGAAAGAAATAATTCAAGTCGAATGTTTATGTTACCATGTTCCAAGTTTCAATAATAAAACAAGAATGTCAAAATATCGATACAATATTGGAGAGGACCTAAATTACACAAATTGGCAATTAAATTGATACTCATGAACAAATAATTGCCCCTACATATTCGTACGCACCATGCGGTTTTGATTGTAAACAATCATCGTAATCATAAGAAACGGCGTTCGAAGAGAATTAAAGCAAATATTTTTTGTGATTTTCCCTCGTTTTAGAATTATTACAGACAGAACATGCGATCATGATTGCATGGAAAATGAATTATCAATCTAAACTATTTATCACACAACTATATATGTCATAAATTGGTTTGCTTCAAAAAATGGGGGGGGGGGCATTATTCGCAGAATCCTTAAGAGATATTATTTGATAAGTAACAAAGAAGCTGCAAGCTGATTATACCCAGCATTCAGACTGTATCATGAATAGATCGTAAATGCATCACCTGCCATGTATCTTAGGTAACTCACATTTTCGTTTTCATCCTTCGAACTGTGTGTAATTCATAGATACCATCAACTCGTGTAACAAGAGTTTCATTACTTTGATTCACTGGTCACATTTACGATAAAGCCACCAATTTATAATTTACAAGTCCTGAATTCACGGGGTCAACGTCTAGCTTATAGGTGTAAGCAAGTTCGAAGAACTTTGAATTATTCGATCAAAGAGAGTTTTCGCGTATTGGTGAATTGATTTACGATAATATGACAATATCATTTATATCTAATTTCATTTAGTCGTAATATAAAATGAAAATAAATAATAGATGATTGTAATAATGAAATTACCCAATTAAGGGGAAGAGTTCAATAATTATTACTTGGTGTTGGCGCAATAATGATCGTGCAATAAATACAAAAAACAACAAATGCAATATAAGACACAAATTGTTGTCATTTTAAGAAAAAGTTTGCAATAGGTGAACTATAGGCATGTTTCTAACAGAAACTAGATATTCTAGGTTGAAATAAAAATGTATTTTAAAACAGATTTTCAATCTTCAAACATGCAAATGTTTCATTATGAGTTTTATTGTTAGAGTTGAAATGATATATCATAGAAATATGAAATATTTGTAGCTTTCATTTCAGAATTCAGAGTCATCTTTCTACTTGATCGAGCTGAACCTTAAGAGTTTAAATTCACCAGGGAACACAATCTGGTTTTGATACTACCGTTTGAGTTTCATACCTTAATGCAACAAAATAGATCACAAACTCGAATCTTAATTTTGATTTTGATAGAGCAGTGCAACTTTACCAATGATGTCCATTTCATAATGAACAAGTGAAGATAACGAACAGTTATCAATTCCATAATCCTATAAAAGAAGAGCAAACACAGATTCCTGGATATACTAGAGGTGGGATCGGGTGTCTAGGAGGAGTAACATCCCCGTTGACTTGTCACACCCGCCGTGAACTCTCTACATATAACGGAGTACTCCGTAGTCAAAATCAATGTGTAAAGGACGGCCTAACAATTTATATGAAACATGTCAGACAGTATTCGACCCAGTGATAGCTGGTACATGTATATGCAAATTAGATCATTATAACGACCATAGAATTTGCTAAATGCTTAATTTAAAACAAAATTGTTGAATGCCATGTAACATCAACTTATTTGTCAGTAGCCTTTCTCGATTTAAAAATTGATCATACGTAGAACATGCTCTTGTGCATCATCTCAGTCGAGAGGCACTGACGCCACATGCAGGTGATAATGGAGTATTGCTACACAGATGTGGAATGTTGCAGATGATGAAGTTGAAGTAATCTTCTTTGTCATAAAATTTTGTTGATACATGTAGTTTGCGTTGATAAAATATATAAAATATCTAAAGTAAATATTGAAAACTGTGTTGTTCTTTTTTATTTCGAGTTCACGAGAATATATTGAATCGACGAAAGAATGAAAATGAGATATGAAGCAGAAGTGGACGACGCTGTGGTGTCCTTTATTTCGAGCTCGCAGGGATATATCAAATCGACAAATGAATGAAAGCTATTATTGTTAATAGATAAAACGTTCTCGATATATCTAAATGTCGAGTTGATGGCCACAGCAAGATATTTTTTCTTCTCATGTAAAAGCTTTTGAATAAATTCTGCCTCACTAAAATACAAAAACATGTCAAATAATAATTCAGCACAATTTATGCCCTTAGCACTT
This sequence comes from Ostrea edulis, assembly GCF_947568905.1. Classification (NCBI taxonomy): domain Eukaryota; kingdom Metazoa; phylum Mollusca; class Bivalvia; order Ostreida; family Ostreidae; genus Ostrea; species Ostrea edulis. The sequence continues at coordinate 84,451,889 of NC_079165.1, read as the reverse complement.
CCAACAGACTGTTGGAAGATCTGATCACCAAAGACTACCTAAATGTTGTCAATGAGGAACCCCAGCATTTTCTTAATATCAGCTTCAGGGTACTTTTGCGTAGAATTAGCATAATGTGTAACAAAGTAATTTTCTGAATGACTGAGCACAAGATATGAATATTTCCATGTTCAATTTTTTAAAGAAACAGCGTCTATGATGTAAAATAACTCATTAATTCATCGTGAGTAATGGTCGTGTAAAGCGTTGAAAAATCGTATGTTTTGATGTTGTTGATTTGAAAAAAGTTTTGCGATTTCAAATTTACTAAACGTTTTTTGGAATCTTTGTAAATTCGCATTGGATTTACTAAAGAGACATTATTTGTCGAAATACGCATCTGGTGCATCAAAATTGGTACCGTATAAGTTTTACATTATGACCCCTGGGTCGAGGCCTCTGCTGGTGGACTGTTAGTCCCCGAGGGTCTCTACAGCCCAGTAGTTAAGTACTTCGTTACTAGCTTGAAAATACGGATGTATATTTAATCGCTGTGATAAAATTTAGGAATTCATTTCAAAATTAAGGATTATCTCCCTCATGCATAGCTCTTATTCTTAGACGAATTTGACTCTAGTTTTTGGCACTCTGTTTTCCCCTAAAATAGCTCTTTTAAAAAGTTTATTGTTATTTCGGATTTAAAAATTTCGGTTGAGCATCACTGAAGAGACATTATTTGTCGAAATGCGCATCTGGTGCATCCACATTGGTACCGTATAAGTTTTACATTTACACCTGTACACTTATTGCATATGTTGTAGCACAATACGATATGAACAACAATATGTTACCTCTTTTGTTGAGTGTTGCTGAGGTGAATTCAATACATTGTCATGAATGTATAAATGAATGAAGGAGATACATGTATGCTGCAATAAAGAAATTTGGTATGGATGAAAAGTGGAGGATATGTACAACAATATTGTGAAATTGAAATCTTTCAAATTTATTTTATTTAGTCAAAAAAATGCACCTTTAGTAGAAAGTACACTGAAAAAATTGACACCCCTACTGAACTCAATCTCTTGATCCACAGTTCAACAGTCGACATGCTAACCTACACTGTACTGAGCTACTCGGCTAGGCAATGCTACTTCAAATGAATAGACAAATATTATTGATATTTATATTTTCCATCCATGTTTTAAAAGGAAGTCAGCCATTATGACGATGTAGATTACCTCCTTAATTAGACTTCGGTTTTTTTTTTATTAAGAGCACTAAGATTAAACTGTTTTTCATAAGCCATAGAGAACGTTTTTTAAACTTCTCTTGACAATGTTTATGAAACATTGCGGATCTCGATAAACATGTACTTGTCCATGAGCAAACTGACTCTCCGGTCACGTGTTACTCTGTTAGGTTCTAATCTAAATAAAGGTCGTGTCATCAAGCCAAAGGGTTTTCTTCGTTGCAGTCGGTGAAAACGTTCACGTGTGCATGCGCAAGCTGACTTTTCCCCCCATTACATCCGGTTTAACCTCGATTATACATTTTCTGCGTTAACCCCATTTGGCAGTTCCCACACAATAAACACAATAACCCTAGTTGAAAGGCTATGGACTACTAAAGCCAATGTCACGAGAAATAACTATCATTATCCTCGATCTAAGGTCACTAGACATGAACACTATCTAAGATGAAAGGTCATGAGAGGGAACACCATTCTCCTTGGTCAAAGGCCACGAAAAATAAGCACCATTATCCTAGGCCAGTTTAGATGATATTCTGAAAAATTACATGCTGTGGTGGTCTTTAAAAATATTTTTGTTATCGATAATACAACAAAACCAATCTGAATTATGATAGATTTTAAATGTACATCTATTGTCTATCCTTGGGGACAACAAACACCCCCTCCTCATGATCCTCCTCCTTGACATCTGTATCTTGGGAAATTAAAAAAAACCAGATTCTTTTGCGCACTTTATCAAAACGCTTTCATCATTCTGTACAAATGATTGGTACTTAGGATCAGTATAATGGCGGCGATAATGTAATGGATCAAAAGAGTACCAAATCAAAGAAATTAGAATTGCTAATTAACTGTTACATGTAGATACGACGTAAGTGTCTGTTTGTCCCAGTTTTACACCCACTGGATCCCAATACGGTCTTGTTTGGTATATCTGACAATTTTCGCCACGGTTATTAATCTGACAATAACGGTGCTGTTTTATCTGACAATCTGATGTACAATTATTGATAGATAAAAGTAAATTTGACAATACCCGGTAGGGTTATTGATACATGTAGGTAAAAGTAAATCTGACAAATATCCGGTACGGTCATTGGTAGATAAAACTAAATCTGACAATATCCGGTACGGTTATTGATATTAGATAAAAGTAAATCTGACAATATTAGGTATGTTTATTGATAGAAATTAAGTCTGACAATGTACGGTATGATTATCGATGAAGAGTAAACATGACTTCAACAGTAAGAGGGGGAAAGCAAGTGACACCGAATTCACTTTGATTTTGAACCAAGAAATTTGATAGTGGTGAAAAGGTGAAGATAACGAACAATGATCAATCTCATAACTCCTATGAATTAAAAATAGGGCAAACACGGGCCCCTGGATAAACTAGAGGTGTAAGCATCCCCTGTCGACCGGTCACACCTGAACCCTGTATCTTGATCAGGTAAACGGAGTAATCCGTACTTAAAATCAATGTGTAAAGAACGGCCTAACATGTCAGACAGTATTTGACCCAATGGAAGGTTGTATTGGTAAACTAGATCATTATAACAACCATAGGATTTGCGAAATGCTGGTTTTATACAAGACTTTTGAATTTAAACTTATTTGTCAGTAGCCTGCCTTGATTTAAAAACTGATCATACGCAGAACAAGCTCTTGAGTATCAAATAAGCTGAGACATAAACACCAAAATGCAGGTGATACAGATTCAAGTAACCTGATCCACCTAATTCAATGCAAATACAATGCAAGTTTCGGAGAAGTTGCAGCAACCAATTCGTAAACAAATTATGTCACGTGATTATGACGTCGATCTCGTAAACTATTCCGGCTTATCTTCACTCAAATAACACTATTCAAACTTAATTGTAATGAGATAGATATGTCAAATAATTCAAAGAATTGTCCTTCTCATGATTTATGACACGTGTCACAATTTTAATGTACAACGTATATGCAATTAAACTAGAAATGATTTAAAATTCACGATTTCTAACTCTTTAGTTTACATTGTCTTATTTAGAAAAGGAAACGAAAAATTGTCTTACTTGTAAAAGAGCTTATATCTTAATAATACAGGCAACCCCTGTTAATACATCCAGCTACTTTGTTATTATGTTTTTGCTAAAATTAAATCATATCCATTAAGAAAACAGTTTTGTAGAATGCATTTCAATAAATTAGATAAAATTTAGAATGACTTTGTTTCACAGAATAACAGTGCAATGTGCATGTCAATGAATGAATTAAAACTTAAAATGGTTTTGTTTGATTTTTCACACGATCAAGTCGGAAAGGTAAAAACAACAACTTACCTTTATCAAACGAAAGCACCACCCGGACTGATGCGGGCCCAGCATTTGAACTCGCTCAGAGTTCAAACAATTGGATCATCAAGGTCACACTTCTTATCGGTCAAAAGTTACACGCTGTTAAAACATTATTTCTGCACGCTCTAGATTAACGATCTCTCGCCAATTCCAGATAAAAATCTATCAAATCTGGTATGAATTTTTTAAACAACCTCATTAGCTATTACGGCCAGCTGTGCTGAGGCCAGTATTGAAAACGATCTATAATTTACTAGTATCAATAATTAAAGGTGCGATATAGATGGTTTACTTGGGTAATTTAATTAACCCTTACGTAAACTTTTGTGTTCAAGTTCTTTATTATCCTTGAGCTAAACGCTCATCAGAAACAGAATAATATATATACAGGCATCACACAGGAGAGTATACATAAATAGAACAAAAGCTAAATTAAGCATCTCTCTTTAAACATGCTAAATACAAGTATTTACCTAAATTAATCAATTCTTTGACATTTTGAACACTTAGTAATTGAACCATTTTAAAGTACTTGGTCTTTTATAATAATACCTTTTTATATATTTTGATCTCAGTTCATTATAGAATGGACATTGAAGAATGAAATAGAATTCATCTTCTACAACAGACAAGCTACATTTTTCTCAAAGCCTATTGTTTTTTGCAATGCCATAATGTCTTCTTTTTTCAATATTTAGATTATGAGATGAAGTTCTGAATTTAGTTAAATATTTCCTATATTTGCTATCGATAGGTTTGCACAGGTAATATTTAATATAGAAATTGTCAATGAGGTGTTGATATAAGAAACCTTTAGACATTTTACAAATATCATTAAATATCTGTTGTTTTGTAGTATCAAATAATCTTTGTTCAATAATAGAATATATAATTTTATCAGGCATACCACTTTCAAACATATAATTTAATCCCAAACTACTAAATTCATTTTTAATACTTACAACCCATTCATCATTATGTGACAACATATCTTCGTAACATGACTTAATGATACAATTATCGCTTCTTCTTATTTTCAACCAATATTTAAAAATCCTTAATAGCCTATAAATTCTCAGCGAGAATCTTCCCAATTCACAATATACTAAAAAGTTACAAGTGGATTTTTTAACACCCAGCAATCTTTTACAAAACATTAAATGTAGTTTTTCAATTTCTGGGGCTTTACGAAAGCCCCAAACTTCTGATCCGTAGGACAGAATACTTTTAACATATGTATCAAAAACAGACAATTGTGTAGTTACATTGAAGGTATGGTTCTTTAATTTTGATGTTAACGCAAACAATGCCTTTCTACCTTGATCTGCAACATGTTTTTGAGTTTGACTAAATTCGCCATGCCCAGGTACATGTAATTGAACTTATCTACAATTTCAAGTTCATTCCCGTCATATTAACCATTTGTTATCAATACTAATTTTTTTACCATTACAAAAAATCATAACTTTTGTTTTCTCTACACTTACTTTCAAATTCCATTCATTAGAGTAAAAATAAAGAGAATTTAACATTTTCTGAAGACCTTCAGCAGTTTCTGAGATAATAACCATATCATCAGCATACATTAAAAGAAAAATATTAATAAGTTGAATTTCGATACTTGGACAGTTTGTCTTTAAAAAATTCATTTCACAATCATTGACATAGGGTGAGAAAAGTAGGGGAGATAAAACTTTCCCCTGCATAACTTCACATTTATTATCAAAAAATTCTGTTAAATCTCCATTAGATTTGACACATCATTTGACATTATCGTACATAGATTTTATAATACAAAATATTTGGTCTTGCAAGCCTTGCCTAATTAATTTACACCATAGCTTGCTTCTATCAATAAGATCAAATGCTTTTTTATAATCTACAAAGCAGCAATACAATTTTTGTTTGTTCTTTAAAGTGCGATTGACAAGTGACTGTAAGGCAAAAATAGCATCAATAGTAGACAGATTAGGTTTGAAACCAAACTGTGAATCACTGATAATGTTATTTACTTTGTCCCACTGTAACAATCTTTGATTTATCACTGAAGTGAATAGCTTACCAAGACAACTTAAAAGGGTTATTCCTCTATAATTATTCGGATCATTACAAGCACCTTTCTTATAAATAGGTAAGATGTGTCCTTCTGACCATAACGCTGGAAAATGACCACTATCAAAAACTATATTAAACAATTTATGTAAACACGGAATAATAACTTCACTACACTGTAAAAATATTTCATTTACAATACAATCTTCTCCACAACATTTATTACTTTTCCGCCTCTTCATACATTTTTTTATTTCATCAAAGGATATAGGTACATCTAATTCTTCAAAAACAGCAGCCTGTACATTTTCACTAAAACTTTCATTTAAATTTAGGTTTTCATGAGAGTTACAGAGATTACGGAAATGATCTAAAAATTCTTCACCATTTATATCACATTTTACATTAGGCTTCTTCTTACTAAAACATTTATAAAATTCTCTCGGGTTATATTTTCTAAGGTAGTCCATCATATCACCATGTTTCAAATACTGTCGTTTCAATCTAACTTCTAACTTTTTATATGCCGATTTTTTACATACAAGATTTTTATGGTTCTCATCAGTCATAGACTTATTAAAACTAAAAAGAGCGTTCTTGTAATCTGTGTACATTTTTTTTACACGTATTATCGACCCATGGTTTATCAATCTTAACAGATCGATGATTATTGGTAACATCATTGCTAATTGATGTGCGAACGTCACAATAAGGCAATACGATATCATTAAGTAGCTAGAGTACTAAATTTCTCTACACAATCATTGTGCATTTTCGAATTCAAAGCAGGAAAATAATTAGGGGAATTTCCATCGTTTAATCATGGTCCTTATTTCTTAATACAAAATGGATATAGAATATAAGAATGATACTGACAAGCCACCCTCTTAGCGCTCATCGCCCCTCCTAATCTATCAATGTATACGACAGTTGGGTAATTCACAAAAATTACGAAATGCTCTGCAACAAAATTTCATACCTTATGTTAAATCAATTAATTGAAATGTGTATGTTTTCATTAAAATAAAAAAAAAAGATTCAATGACAAATTATATTGAGTAAAGCCTATTTATCTCAAAAAGATGCTTTGATGTTAAAGCGTTCGCAAATTATCCAACTTGCTGACTTTTGTTCAAGAATATCATTTTATGTATGCATACATTAATTGCTTATCAAATAACATATCAGATACTTCCTAATATATTTTTTCTAGAAATATTATACTGCTGATGTTGAAATATTGAAGACTTTTTCAAATCAAGAAGGCCTGTCGATTACAAATAGGCAATACATTAATTTTTTATGAGTTATCTGATTAGTGTATTTTCAACAGAGATATTCAACTCTAGAATGAAATGTTTATATGAGGCTTGGTGAATTATTAGTACATTAGCTACACTATATCACATGTGATGGTGAATTGTTAGTACATTAACTACACTATATCACATGTGATGGTGAATTATTAGTACATTAACTACACTATATCACATGTGATGGTGAATTGTTAGTACATTAACTACACTATATCACATGTGGTGGTGAATTGTTAGTACATTAACTACACTGTATCACATGTGATGGTGAATTGTTAGTACATTAACTACACTATATCATATGTGATGGTGAATTGTTAGTACATTAACTACACTATATCATATGTGATGGTGAATTGTTAGTACATTAACTACACTGTATCACATTTAGTAGTGAATTGTTAGTACATTAACTACACTGTATCACATGTGGTGGTGAATTGTTAGTACACTAACTGCATTATATCACATGTGGTGGTGAATTGTTAGTACATTAACTACACTGTATCACATTTAGTAGTGAATTGTTAGTACATTAACTACACTGTATCACATGTGGTGGTGAATTGTTAGTACATTAACTACACTATATCAGATGTGATGGTGAATTATTAGTACATTAACTACACTGTATCACATGTGATGGTGAATTATTAGTACATTAACTACACTGTATCACATGTGATGGTGAATTGTTAGTACACTAACTGCATTATATCAAATGTGGTGGTGAATTGTTAGTACATTAACTACACTGTATCACATGTGATGGTGAATTGTTAGTACATTAACTACACTATATCACATGTGATGGTGAATTATTAGTACATTAACTACACTGTATCACATGTGATGGTGAATTGTTAGTACACTAACTGCATTATATCAAATGTGGTGGTGAATTGTTAGTACATTAACTACACTATATCACATGTGGTGGTGAATTGTTAGTACATTAACTACACTGTATCACATGTGGTGGTGAATTATTAGTACATTAACTACACTATATCACATGTGGTGGTGAATTGTTAGTACATTAGCTACACTATATCACATGTGGTGGTGAATTGTTAGTACATTAACTACACTATATCACATGTGATGGTGAATTATTAGTACATTAACTACACTGTATCACATGTGGTGGTGAATTGTTAGTACATTAACTGCATTATATCACATGTGGTGGTGAATTGTTAGTACATTAACTACACTGTATCACATGTGGTGGTGAATTGTTAGTACATTAACTACACTGTATCACATTTGGTGTTGAATTGTTAGTACATTAGCTACACTATATCACATGTGGTGGTGAATTGTTAGTACATTAACTACACTGTATCACATGTGATGGTGAATTGTTAGTACATTAACTACACTGTATCAGATTTAGTAGTGAATTGTTAGTACATTAACTACACTGTATCACATGTGGTGGTGAATTGTTAATACATTAACTGCATTATATCACATTTGGTGGAGAGAAAAAAAGACGTTCCCTGCACAGATACCTTTATAAAGGAAAAATTTAGTTTATATATTACATATGTAGCATGGGTTCTGCTTGAAACACAATTTATTACGAAAGCCTATTAGTATCATGTAAAAAGATAAATTCACATTCCATTATCTCGTGATTACGAGAAAAGATCTCGTAATTGCGGGATAATTATATAGAAATTACAGGAAAATATTGATATAAAGCCGAGTTGCACAACTTATGGATAATCTTGGAAACGTTTGATACTATTTCCCTCTTTGATGATTGGTCAGCAAATCGAAATTATCTTATTCAAAGTGTGTGTGTGACGGTACCTATTGTCGTCCGGTGTCGCATGATTAGGGAATGCTAAATACATGTACCTATAATTTTCGTTCCGGGTTATCATTTACGTTCCGGTTCGCGTAAGTTTAGTTCCGATCATAATCACACTTTTAGAAACATGAAATGCATATGTTTACGCACATTTCTTGTGGGTTTTATTTCTTTCATTGGGTTATACTATAATCAAAGACTAATATCATTAGAGCCGGATTATTTATACGTCTATTTTTGTGTTTTCAAAATTTGTCAGATCGACAGGTGTTTATTCTTGTTTTATTATGGAGGTTTGATCTCCAATTCAAAGGATTGTAAACTGGTGTGAAACCTGTATACATGTAGATAGAGTTGTTACATGACTCCTTCTACAATATGTACCGATACAAACCCTCACCATTATTAGATGTAAATGTACATGTAGCATCAGGTACTGATCTACATGTAGGAATGAGACTTCTTGAACTAAGTTTGGATTTTTAGCTCTTCTGAGCGAAAGGCTATTAATTAGGCTTTCGTAATTCAACAATGAAAGAGTCAAATACAATTATACAAAATAAAAAATGATACGATCATATCAATGGTGTAATAGCTAAAACATGTAAAAGTTTGCTGAAGAGGAGACTGGACGTGTCATGAACCTTGAGCGGGAGCTGATCTTGGTGTTTTACAAGAGAACGCAGTGGTTCCACGTCTGACATTTTGGGCAGATGAAGTTCAACGAGGTTACGAAAGATTCTTTATCAGAATTAGATGATTAAGATTTACATCGAAAGGAGACAAGGGAGACTAATATAATCCTTCATTAGTTCCATAAGGTGCGTAAAACACCTGTCCTGTAAGGTGTGTGGTAATGTTTTATCCGTAAGGTGCGTGATAACATTCCATCCGTAAAGTGTGTGATTATGTAAACACTGCCTGTAGTTTGATAGTAACATTGAAAAACACCCCGAGAAAACCATTGTCACAATGGTTTTTCAAGGAGTGAAAAATTATATTACCCTCAACTATATACAATATTTGTTTTTTATTATGATACTGAATGTTTTTTAAAACATTTTTGTTACGCAATCCTTTGTCTTTTTAGGCTTTTATATAGAAGAAAGTCCACTTGTAGTGAAAAAGGTTACCTGTAGGTGTCCAATAAATTGACAATTGCTGTATATCATTTTTAAGAATGGACAGATACTGTCCGTTCTTAAAAATAATGGACAGTAATTGTCAACTTATTGGACACCTATAGGTAAACCCAATAACTTATTAGACATCTACAGGTAGGCTGAAAATAAGAGAAAGACATATGATAAAGACATACAAATTTAATTTTAAATTCCCTACAAAGTAAGAATCTACACATATATCGGAAAATCACTGAAACACTTAAAAATGATATTTCCCTCTAGTAGAAATCTCTGCTTCAACTCGTAAGATTCACAATTTTTTAAATCCATTGGCCATTACTATATCGCATCAAAAAAATTTGAAAGACATATTTCCATACTGTATTTGAATTTCGCTGGATTCAGAGGCACATACCGAAACTTCTTCACAACGCTTTTTTATGTTTTCTTTATTAGCATATCCTAATTCTGAATTATTATTTTCGCTTTCATGAATAATTTCATTTCACGAGATAGGTGTTTTGGGTTCTTTTGGCTGGCGTTAATTATTTCCTCATCCAAATATTCGAAAACACAATGCTTTTCAGATCAAAATTTGGCTTCATAACCTTTTCACCCTCCATATCCAGAATATTTGCAATACTTTCACTAAAATCCTTAAATTTTGACTATGCAATGAAAATGCTCTCCCCATCAGAGGAAGACATATTGATATGGCTCAGTACTATAGAGTGAGTGAATATAAAACCTGCAGTAGAAGACTACTCACATGACAGTGTCCAATAAGTGAACAAAAGAAACAGAATTCTACGCAAGACTGGTTATATTGTCAGACTATTCAAAATAGCTTTATTCATAATTATCATTGTCAGTGGATTTACCTGAGACTGTCCATTCTTAGAACAAAAGATGTAATGTTTTAAGTAGGATATAAGCTTCAAACTGTCCATTCTGTGAGAGAAAGAACTGATCTCGGCCCTACGGGCCTCGATCAGTTCTTTCTCTCACAGAATGGTCAATTTTTGGCTTATATCCTTTACATAAACAACAGGGCAGAAAGACTTACGTCTGTTTACATTTGATCAATCATAGTGATTGTGACAGTGACTGTCATTTGATGTTTTGTTTGTATATCAATGCAGGTATTCGACGACCTCTAACAATCTACGGCGAACCGTCCGCGCATAAATCTGACGCATGTAATAATTTAAATAATATCACCCGTTATCAAGTAATGTTACCCGTTGCTAGTCGGTTATAGTTGAATGTTCAATATAAAACTTTTCAATCTTCATGTTATTTACTAGTCTTGGTAACCTTGAGGTTAGGGTTCACGTTTTACAACTGATAGGCTCGGGTTGAATTCTCAGTTCTGGTGCCACGTCAGACCCACAACCATCGTCATAATGGCTGACTTCCTTTAAAAACATGGATGAAAAAATCGATATCAGCAATATTTGACTTTTCCTTTTCCATTTAAATACCTAGCCGAGTAGCTCAGTAGGTTAGAATACCGACTGCTGAACTGTAGGTCGCAGGTTCGAGTCCAGCAGGAGTTTTAAATTTTTTTCAGATTACCTTCTACTAAAACTGTACTTTTTGACAAAATAAAGTAAATTTGAAAATTTTCAATTTCAAAATACTGTTGTACATATCCTCCACTTTTCATCTACAATAAATTTCTCTGGTGTAGCATACCTCCTTAATAGAGCAAGTGACGCTTGACATTGTAATGATTGTGTTCGTAATATGGACTGGCCTCAGACACTAAGAAGGGCCAATCTGAAACACCAATACCCAACACGTGTTCTCAGCTTCACAGCTTTGATTCCAACTCCAAAATGAGGCTGCAGTAGTTAATCAATTACAGTCAAGGGAGAGTAACTGTAAATATAACATCTCCCTTCTTAACACAATTATAATGATACAACATGTTAACAAAGTAATGGTTATCAGAATAAAGTATTATACAAAACAGTGGTGGATGGTATTATATAATGTCTAATCCAAGCCACGATAGACAATGTCCAACGAATGTACATCACTGAAAATAAATGAATTACACATCAACAATTTGTTTTGGTTTGTTGATTCTACCACTTCTAGTGACATATGGCAAAGGAGCTGTGTTATCGGAGTTGACTGCCATGGATTTCTCTGGGAGTCGTGCATTATCCATAGGTGGGGTGTGGGGTGCAGGAGTGGGTAATGGCATGGAGTCCTCAGCATTAAGGATTAACTCGGGTTCAGACAGGTTTTGGGATTTCTCATTCGATTTAATAATGTGACGTCTATTGCGCCTGAAACTAGTACCAGTTTGGGCTTTTACAAGATAGCTACGGTCACTCAGGCGACTTATTATGTGGCCAGGTTTCCATAACTTGGACTCCTGCTGAAATCGAATATTTTCACCTTCAGTTAATGGTAACAACTCATGGCTTGACCAATTGTAAGTCTTTGAGGTCTTATCCTTACTATTCTGCATATTTACAGCAACCTTATGATGGTCTAGAACCTTTGGGGCAAGCTAGGAGGGTAGTACAGGTAATATTGACCTAAGCTGTCGACCTTGCAATAACTCAGCAGGGGAGTAACCTAAGTTGTCGATAGGTGTGTTTCGATATTCCAAGATCCCTAGGTGGGGGTCGCTTTTGTTACCCTTAGACTTCTGAAATATTCTTTTGATAGTTTGGACAGTTCTTTCGGCTAGTCCATTTGATTGAGGGTATCTTGGACTGGAAGTATCATGGTTAAACCCATGATCTGAAGCAAAGTTGGTGAATTCCGAGGAGCTGTATTGGGGCCCGTTGTCAGACTCTACTTTTTCGAGTATGCCAAATTTTGAGAAGATTGACTTAATTTGCTTTACAATGGATTTACTAGTGGTTGTACTAAGGTGGGTCACCTCAAAGTAACAGCCGTAGTAATCTACTACAATCAAATAATCCTTCTCGTCCCATTGGAACAAGTCTGTGGCAACTACTTGCCAAGGGTAGTCAGGTGTAGGGTGGGGGTTAAGGGGTTCTTTGGGGTTTGAATTTCTATAAGACAAACACTGCGGGCAACTAGATACAAGTTTTTGTACATCAGTATGGAGACCGGGCCAAAATATGGCAGTACGAGCTCTACGGAGGGTCTTCTCGATGCCTGCATGACCTATGTTGAGGCTGTCTAGTATTTGGTTACGGAATGATCTTGGGATAAGGATCTTATGACCTTTTAGCACAAGTCCATCTATGTAGGACAATTCATCTCTGTAGTTCCAAAATTCTATAAGAGAGGAGTCACACGACTTCCTTTCAGTAGGCCCGCCATTCAGAATGGTCTTGATTAAGGTTTGTAGGTCCAGGTCATTTGCAGTTCCGATGCGAATATCATCTAACCTACGGCTTGTGATGAGTACCCTACTAATGATGCTATGAACATGAGAGTCCATGCCCTTTGAGTACTGTGGGTAACTGTTTGGCAAATGTTTGCGAAACAGCGTGTCGGCCAGTGGAATCTTAGTGCCTGGTATATAGATGACATCAAGGTCATAATTGCCTAGTTATAACAACATCCTTTGGAGACGGGGAGGGACAGCATGAAGGGGTTTCTTAAAGATTGGAACAAGTGGCTTATGATCTGATTGGACAGTGATATTGCGACCATAAATATAATGGTGAAAGCGCTTGCATCCGAAAACAATTGCAAAGAGCTCCTTCTCTATTTGGGCGTAATCACATTCGCTAGGGGTCAAAGATTTCGAGGCATATGCAATACGCTTGCCTTCCTGTATTAGGGCTGCGCCAAGGCCATGTTTTGAAGCATCAACTTGAAAATATCTAAGAATTGGACCAGGGCTAGCGGTTAAAATGCTTTTGACCTCGTCAAATGCTCTTTTCTGGGGTTCGTCCCATGCAAACTGTGTATTTTGTGCGAGAAGTTTACGCATGAGGCTAGTAATGTTGGACAAATTAGGGGCAAACTTAGATAAGTAGGACATCATTCCGAGAACAGTCTGGAGCTCGGCTTTGCTGGAAGGGGGTGGCATGTCTCGAATAGCAGCCACTTTTTCCGGGTCAGGTTCATTTCCACTCGAGGTAAGAATGTGACCGAAATATTTGACCTTGTCAACTGCTACATGCAGCTTATCTTTGTTGAATTTGAGAACTGTTTGTCTTGCTTTTGCCAAGACCTTATGAAGAGCTTGATCATGCTTTGCTCGGGTTTGACCATAGACAAGTATGTCATCAACAAGGGCAATGACACCACATATACCCTCAAACATTCGTCGACCTTTCTTTGAAATTCATCCTGTGATGATTTCAACCCAAATGGTAGTCTCAAGTATTTATATCTCCCAAATGGGGTATTAAAAGTGGTTAAATATGATGATTCCGTGGATAAGGGAATTGTCCAATAACCGCAACGAAGGTGAAGCTTGGTGAATACTTTTGTACCTGTAAGTTCTGGGAGAGCATCTTCTAAGGTTCTCATGGGGTAGTGGGGTCTTTGTATTGCTTTGTTAAGGTCCCTGGGGTCTAAACATACCTTGAGCTTACTACAAGTCTCAACTACAACGAGCGAGTTTACCCACTGGGTTGGCTCTGTGACTTTTGCTACTATGCCCTCTGACTCCATACGTGTCAGTTCCTGTGAAAGTTTCTCGTTAAGGGCAAGGGGTACCTTACGTGGGGGTGAATTACTGGGTTACTGAAGGATCAATTTGGATGGTGCATTCCCCCGGAAATTTCCCAATTCCTTCAAATATGTCTCCATACTCTGACAAAACTTTGTCTTTGGAGAGGATCCCTGTAGAGGGGGTGTGGTCCCACTTAGGGCTAGGGGTCCCAGTGCTGTGGATAGAGTTGTATTTTGAGAGGTGTTCTGGGGCAGGTCCTTTATCCTGGGGTGTAACCCTGGGATTGCTGGTGGGTACTTGACTAGTGGTGTTACATGCATATACAAGTTTGATCAACTTAAATGTTAAACAATCTTTCAGACCTAATATAGCAGCTGAACATGTGTCAATAACATGAAACTTGACAAACATATACTTCTCCTTGTAAGTACATTTCAAAGTACAACAACCTAACGAGCTAATTGGCTGACTATTGTAGGCAGTAAGATTTGCACTACTAGGTATGATCTCTACATTCTGATCTTCTGAAAGCTTAAGTGCATCAAACACTCTCTTAGGCATGATATTGACCTGAGATCCAGTATCGATCTTAAATCTGACAGACTTTGGTATTGTGCCAGTGTGAACTGTCAATATACAAAATGCTTGGTCATTTGAACAAGTGATTTCTGACACATCTGAAATGTTATCAATAACAAATTCATCTGAACTACTCGAATCTACAGATTTCTCATAATGTGTGTACATCTTATCATTGACATTAAGAGGATATATAGATTTACAAACTTTCGCAAAATGATTATATTTTTTGCACTTTGTACACTGCTTTCCTTTGTTGGGCAGCGATCTTGTTGGCTGTGGTCGTAACCGCAATTTTTGCACTGACCAGTAGGGTTAGGATACCTCGGAAGATCTGTGTGAATCTCTGCCAGATGCGCCTTTCGTCTGTGGTCTGTCGCGATTGTTATCGGGCAGGGATGGAGCTTTTCTGGGTTGACGTTTCGCGTTTCCTTGGCGATATGCTTGTCTCCCACGATTACTGCCGGACTGTGCACGATGTAACTTGCTCTTCATCTGTATTTCGTTCAACTGTATCTGGCTGTATTCGTATGTTTGTAGAATTTGGACGGCTTTGTCTAGCGTCAGGTCTGATCCTGAGTTTATGAGTTTTTCGCGTACTTTCTCCTCCAACACACCGAAAATTAGACGATCTCTGATCATTTCTTCCGGATCAGTATAATTGCAGTCTTTGACAAGTGTCTTTAACCTTGTTAGAAATTGTTCAATTGTGTCGTTTCCTTGACTGGTTAAATTAAATTTGTACCTGGCGAAAATGGGGTTGAGTTTTGGCTGCACGTGCTTCTGAAATCTCTTGTAATGGGGAACCAATTTCTTCTTATCTGTCTCACTCATATTTGTCCAGGTATCTGCAATTTCTCGTCCTCGTTCGCCAACCCATAATAATAGGTACGTGACTTTAATAGGCTCGTCTTTGGCTACTAACGGTCCCTTGAACATAAGCTCGACTGTAGACTGGAATTTCCGCCGTGTTTCTGGGAGATTTGAGCTATCCCAGTCCATTCTGGGGATCGGAAGTTCGGTTAGATCCGACATCTTCCTCTGTAACCGTGTTTTCTAGGGTCCGATGATGATCTGACACTATGTAATAATTGTGTTCGTAATATGGACTGGCCTCAGACACTAAGAAGGGCCAATCTGAAACACCAATAGGGTCGGAAAGTCTCGTCATGTGACTCGCGAGAAATAACGTGAAATCGTACTTCCGGGCAGTTGTCAGGATGGCATTATCAATAATGTACTAGACTCACTACGTTCAAAACCACATAGAGCTTACTACAAAAAGCGAGAGAGCGGTGGATAACAACTGGGTTTGGAAAATTTGTTCTAGATAGAGCTCTGAGTTATTACAGCGGTTGTTCAAGCGTCAATACGAGACATTTTCCAACAAAGTACAGGTATGTTTACATTATAGAGTCGTCTGCATCATATGCACTGTACAGTCGTTTGCATCATATACACCCATGCATCTATATCTCAGAGTTTAGCTCAAGATATCGGAAGTCCTCGATCAAAATCTCAGCAATATATTTGCGTAGTTCTGATTAGACTGATTCTTGATTGATGTTGTGATACAACCCCCCCCCCCCCCCCCCCCCCCCCTAATAATCTGCATCGAGTGAAAACGCTAGAGCACTAGAAAAGAATAAAACTTTTTCCTGTTGTGTATAACATGGATATATAGCCCTATTTTATTCTATGATTTTGAACGTTTTACAGTTTCATTTAGAATTTTTTCTAAATCATTTCATAAAAATATTTCTATAAAATAAAGACAGAACTTTTTACTGACACCAATCATATCAGTGACATATGGAAATCCCACGAGTCAGTTTTGTAACCACTATGTAGCTGCAGTAGTTTATAATATTATAGTATATACATTTGATATGTGAAACTGCATTCAGGAACAGATCCAGAAATTCGGGGGGGGGGGGGGGGGGAGGGAGGGGGGGGGCTTTAAATCCGCGACTGGCATCTAAGATTTTTTTATTTATCTGAATTTCAGCTGAATTATCACTAATCCAGATAGTCAACAAACATTTTAGTGTGCAATTCTATATATACTAGTATTGCAGACCCAGGAATTCAAATGGGGCGGGGTGGGGGGGGGGGTCATGATGGGGGCCAATGGCATATTTCATGGATTGTAAATATAAATACATGTATATCTTATGAATTTTGGTTTATCTGAATTTCAGCTGAATTGATAGAACATATTATATGTCTATTATGAAATATTGACTAGTCCAGATAGTCAATTTGCATTTTAGTGTGCATAATCTACAATTTGTTAATCTTTTAGATATAAAAAGTGCAAACAACACGGCTGTATAAAGCATCCTAAGTCTGCACCTCGTAAAGCTATGACAATGAAAGAAATGTATCCACCCAGACAATCAGAATATAGGTAACTCACCAGAGTTCTTTATGCAATACATGCTCATCAAGCTATCAATATTAAATGATATTCATTCTGTAAGGAATACTTGTATACATGTAAATTCAGGTGATCCCAAAATATAAAGCTTCACAAAAAATGAATGCATCTCCAGACAATATAGACATTTTAAAAATATCCTTTCTCTGCAACAGCAAAGGATACCTGAAGTGTGCAAACATATTGGGATTTTTTACTAGATAAATGCAGATATCATTATAAATTTTTTCTTTACAAATTCTATCAGACAGCGGTATAAGTAAATAAATTTTATTATACTATAAGAAAATGTTGAATGTCCAAATAAGAATTATCTAGCATTGGTATTTTTATGAAAGAATATATAGACATAGTGGATGTCAGTCTTTTTTAATATTTTTTTTTGGGGGGGGGGTTAAAATTTTCAGAGTGCAACCCGGAAGGTGCGCTGCAGCTCAAAGAGATCGCCATGGTTATTGGCATCAAGTTCTCCATCAGCTTTACCTCACAGGCACCACTTGTGATTTCATAGTTTGAACACCAATGAACATGGAAGTGATTCTCATCCTTTGAGATGAATTATGGGAATTATACTTGGCATACATGATTGAGCCTTTGTGCCCTCTCTGCAATAACCAACTAGACAGACTTGTGAAAATTCAAATGTCTTCCATTAGTTTTATTTTGTTTTTGCTACAATTGATCAGTGTAAAAATGTGCATGAATCACCATTGTAACAATTTCTTTGACTAGCAACCTTAAATAAATGTTCACTTTATCATTTACTTGAATGCATTTAATACAACTTGACAATGCAGAATAATGTGAGTAAGAAGTTGTACATTTATAGTATCTAAGTCCAAAGGTAAGATTTGATAAATTGTGGAATTCATATCAGCTATTTCCTTCAGTAGAGGATTTGCAAATGTACAAGAGTCACATACAGTTGAAAATTCTTAGTAGACAGATATATATGTCTGTATTGTGAAGGTATATGATTTAGAATATGGATGTTTTTAATTATTCAATTGCACACTCCACATGAATTTGACTCTTCCTGGTAACAGCTGTACTTCATCCTTACTGAAATGAGATTTTGATGAAAGAAAAGGTGATGTGTTCAATGCCACCCCTGATTAAAGTTTATCAAATATATCAAATCCTTTATTAGCAAGAATCATATATCATATGGCTTCAACATCTCCAATACACCTCAGTGATCAACAATGTCACCATCAGAGGTGGATCCAGGATAGAATTCAGAACAATTGTGCTACACAAGTAATAGCCTTTGCTGTGTTACAAATTTTGCACAATGTAGTTGTTGTCATATAAAGACTAGTTATTCATTTTTAAAGTTAAATTCAGTGTCATGTTTGTTGTATCCATTGCGATTCTTTCAGAGGTAAATTCGGCATTGAGCCCTCTGGCCTGCTAAATGTAGATCCCTTAGATTTAGGTGCAACTTCATGAGAAATTGATCACTGGTATGAACCCTTCTACCGGCTACTGCCCATCCTAGAATTTGTCAAAATGGGCCCATTCTCTTCATAACAGCCACCAACACATTGATACTTCTGAAGGAAATGATGTATATAACAGCATCTGTAACAAGCATATACATCAAGTGAATATCATTAAAAGTATTGCAGGGGTGGATCAAGAAAATTTGCAGGGGGGGGGGGGGG